>NC_045426.1:493022567-493322817 GCF_902635505.1 Sarcophilus harrisii | reverse complement strand
GGGTTTTCTTGGCAAAGATACTGGAATAGTTTGCCATTTCCTTCTTTAGCTTATTTTACAGATGAGGAACTGAGGCAAACAGTTTTATGTTAAACCCAGGGGTAACCAGCTAGTATCTGGGGCCAGACTTGAATTCATAAAAGCTGACTCTTCCTGACTCCAGACTAGGCATTCCATCCATTGTTCCATCTAGCTGTCCATGTTTATACATAGCCTTTGTATATTGTTTCTTCCATTAAACTGTGAGCTACTTGGGATCAAGGAATATTTTTTCACTTATCTTTCTTTGTATTATCACTACGTAGCAAATAGTAGATGTTTAATAAATGATAGTTAATTGATTGTTCTTTTCTTCTCCCTTACCTAATGAGTCATCCTTTTAAAAATGATCTTAGGAAAAAAAGCAGTTCAGTACGAATTAACACAACAATGGCTGACAGTATATGCAATATTCCCATACTTGAATTTTTTGTTGTTGTTGTACTTTCTTATTACATTGGAGTCATTATGAATAGTTTTTCTTGGTTTTACATACTTCATTTTGTATCAGTTCATATTTCTTCTTTTACGGATTGTTGGTCATAAATGAATGATGATAATATTTGGCACTTAATGGCAGGTAGCATTTTTTGTTAGAACTTAAAAAAAAAACAACTTTCAAACCCATCATTAAATTCATTCTTCATATGGTATAGGTAAACCCCTCTACAATCTAATTCATTTTACCTACACAAAAACCACCATCTCTTTCCCCTCCTCATTCCCCCAATAAAAAATTTCCTGTGCATTCAATGAATTAGCAATTAATTTGGGCAATTAACACTTTGAAGGATTACACCTATCTGCCAATTACAATTCAAGAGTTCATTTCCTTATTCCAGCTCACAGTTGGAATGATTTTTGTTTAGGGGAAGGAGAAGAGAGAAGTTATTTTGGGGATTCTAACACATAGGAAAAGATTTTCCTCCCTGGCATCAGATTACCGCTGCTTGAGTTGGGAGGTTAAATATAGTTTGGAAGATTTACTAATAGCCTATCCTGATCAGGCTCAATTACCTCAGACCAAGCTAGTCTATTATCCTCAGGGCTTTTGTCCAGCTGTATGTCTCTTTATGGTTCCTGCCATTTCTCCTTTGGTGGTAGGAGTGAGGGAAGGAAAGAAAAAAAGAAAGGAGGAAAAAAATAGAGTTGGCTTCTTTACTGAGATACTTTCTAGAACCTATGCCCTGGATATAGGAAGTTTCTTCCAATAGATCGTATAAATGATTTAAAATTTAATTTTTTCCTTACTTTTCTTTATTTTCCTTTTATAAAACATTTCTGCACGTTAGAAAACATTTAAATATAACAAAAATAACTCAGGCATTTCCACATAAGTAATTGAACAGAAAAAAAGATTATAAAGGAAATACAGATCTTTATTATATACAGCTTGCATTTCTCATTAATTTATTATAAATTCTACATGCAACTTTCAAAACTCTTATTTTCTGTGATTCTTTATGAGCCTTCTATTGTCTCCTGTGAATTTAGAAATATGGTGTACTTCAATGATTCTCTTTTCTTTCTTTTTGCTCTTCACATTTACCTGTGCCCTATTACATTTGGTATAAGGAATTTTTATTGATATTTTTGTAGAATAGAGAAGTGGGTGGGAGAGAAAATAAGTGCTTGTTAATTAGAAAAAATGAAATGGAAGAAAACAAAAATTTGCTCAAACAACACTTTTTCTAAATTTTCCTTTTTTGGGGGGAGAAGATAATTTCCATTCCTCACATCTCTTCTGGAAAAAAAAAAGAAAACCTTCATAAGAAACATGCATAGCCAACAAACAAAAGACCACATTGATCATTTCCAAAAATGAATGTCTTTTTCTCTATTTTGAGTCCATCATATTTCTGTCAAGAGATAGGTAGCATGTTTTCTTAAAATAAGGTCAAAATGGATACATGATTTGGACAAAAAGGATGATACCATACAAATTAGGAGAAGAAAGGATAGTTAATCTGTCTGATCTGTGGAGAAGGGAGGAATTTATGACCAAAGAAGAACTAGAGAATCTTATGGAGGACAAAATAGACAACTTTGATTACATTAAATTAAAAAGTTTTTACACAAACAAAATCAACAGAAATAAAATTAAAAGGGAAAATACAAAGCTGGGGGAAAATCTTTACAGCCAGTATTTCTGATAAAGGTCTCATTTCTAAAATATATAAAGAACTATGTCAAATTAATAAGAATACAAGTCCTTCCCCAATTGATAAATGGTCAAAGGATATGAACAGACAATTTTAAGAAGACAAAATTAAAGCTATCTATAGTTATATGAAAAAATGCTCTAAGCAATTTGGAACTTTGCTCATAAAGTTATCAAACTGTGCATACCCTTTTTTCCAGCAGTGTTACTACTGGGCTTATACCCCAGATATTTTAAAGAAGGGAAAGGGACTTGTATATGCAAGAATGTTTGTGGCAAGTCTCTTTGTAGTGGCCAAAAACTGGAAAGTGAGTGGATGCCCATCAATTGGAGAATGGCTGAATAAATTGTGGTATATGAGTATTATGAACTATTATTGTTTTGTAAGAAATGATGATTTCAGAAAGGCTTGGAGTGACTTACATGAACTGATGCTGAGTGAAATAAGCAGGACCAGGAGATCATTATTTACTTCAACAGCAATACTATATGATGACCAATTCTGATGGACGTGGCCCTCTTCAACAATGAGATGAACCAAATCAGTTCCAATAGAGCAGTAATGAATTGAACCAGCTACACCCAGTGAAAGAACTCTGGGAGATGACTAAGAACCACTACATAGAATTCCCAATCCCTCTATTTTTGTCCGCCTGCATTTTTTATTTCCTTTACAGGCTAATTGTACAATATTTCAGAGTCCGATTCTTTTTGTACAGCAAAATAACTGTATGGACATGTATACATATATTGTACTTAACTTATACTTTAACATATTTAACATGTATTGGTCAACCTTCCATCTGGGGGGGGGAGGGGAAGGAGGGGAAAAGTTGGAACAAAAGGTTTTGCAACTATCGATGCTGAAAAATTACTTATACATATATCTTGTAAATAAAAAGCTATTTAAAAAAAAGAGAGAATTGTCAGTTTTAAAATTATATAAAAAAAGAAAAAATGCTCCAAATTACTATTGATTAGAGAAATGCTAAGTAAAACAACTGAGATGACACCTCACACCTTTCAGATTGGCTAAGATGACAGAAAAAGACAATGATAAATATTGGAGGAGATATAGGAAAACTGGGACGCTAATACATTATTGGTAGAATTGTGAAGTGGTCTACCATTCTGGAGAACAATCTGGAAATATACCCAAAGGGCTATGAAACTATGCATACCCTTTGATCCTGCAGTGCCATTATTGAGATTGTAACCCAAAGAAATTTTAAAAGAGGGAAAAGGACCCACATGAGCAAAAATGTTTGTAGCAGCCCTTTTCTTTTCTTTTTTTTTTTTTTTTTTGAGTAGATCCCCATCAATTGGGGAACAGCTGAGCAAGTTGTGGTATATGAAGGTAATGGAATATTATTCTATTAAAAAAATGATAAACAAGTTGACTTCAGAAAGGCCTGGAAAGATTTACATGAACCGATGCTAAGTAAAACAAGTAGACCCAGGAATACGTTGTGCACAATAATAGCAAGAAGGTGCGATGATCAACTATGAAAGGCTTGGTGGTTCTCAGTGGTTCAGTGATCCAAGTAATCCCAACAGACTTTGGACAGAAAATGCCATCTGCATCCAGAGAAAGAACTAAGGAGACTGAATGTAAATCAAGACATGCTATGTTCACTTGTTTTTTTCCTCTCCCATAATTTTTCCTTTTTACTCTGATTTTTCTTTCCCAATGTGATTCATAAAACAATTTTTATTAAATAAAACAATTCCCCAATGTGATTCATAAAACAATTTTTATTAAAAATAAATTTTAAAATTACCTAAAGACCATCAATTCTGATGAATGTGGCTCTTTCCAACAATGAAATGATTGATGCCAATTCCAATGATCTTGTGATGAGCCATCTGTGTGTAGATGGCTCTACACAGAGAGAGGACTGTGGGAACTCAATGTGGATCACAGCATAACATTCTCACTCTTTTTGTTGTTGTTCACTTGCATTTTGTTTTCT
The DNA here is from genome assembly GCF_902635505.1 of Sarcophilus harrisii. Classification (NCBI taxonomy): domain Eukaryota; kingdom Metazoa; phylum Chordata; class Mammalia; order Dasyuromorphia; family Dasyuridae; genus Sarcophilus; species Sarcophilus harrisii. The sequence goes on along the minus strand of NC_045426.1, from coordinate 493,318,644 downwards.
TACTCATTTACTTTTTGATCTGATTTTTTTTGTACAGCAAGAGAATTGTATAAATATGTTTATACATACCTGGATTTAACATATATTTTAACATGTATAACATATATTGGATTGCTTGCCATCTAGGGGAGGGGGTGGGAGGAAGGAGAAGTAAATCTGAAATACCAGTCTATGCAAGAGTCAATGTTGAAAAATTATGCATCCATATGTTTTGAAAATAAAAAGCTTATAAAAAGAAATAAAAAGCCCCCTTCACTTACCAAAGAAAAATTTTTTTACCTAAAAAAAAAAAAAAGAAAGAAAAGAAATTGGGGCAGTTAGGTGGCACAGGGGATAGAGCACCAGCCCTGAAGTCAGGAAGACCTGGGTTCAAATCTGACCTCAGACACTTAACACTTCCTAACTGTGTCATCCTGGCTAAGTCTTAACACTTCCTAGCTGTGTGATCCTGGGCAAGTCATTTAATCCCAATTGCCTCAGCTAAAAAAAGAAAGAGAAGAAGAAATAATACTCTATATTACTCTGCAGAAAAGTAGGAGGGGAATGAGAAGGGGGAGGGTGACAGAAGAGAGGGCATATTGGAGGAGAGTGTAGTCAGAAGCAAAACACTTTTGAGGAGGTACAAGGTGAAAGGAGAGAGAGAATAGAATAAACAAGGGAGAAATAGCAATAGTAATTAAAAAAATAATTTTGAAGCAAGTTTCTCTGATAAAGGCCTCATTTCTCAAATGTATAGGGAACTGACTCAAATTTGTTTTTTAAAAAAAATAGCCATTTCCCAATTGACAAATAATCAGAAGATATGAAGTATGCCCAAAGAGCCATAAAATCAAGCATATCCTTTCACCTAACAATACCCTTATTACTTGCAAATTCCAAAAGAAATTTTTAAAAAAGAAAAAAGACCTAAATGTACAAAAATATTTATACCAGCTCTTTTCAGGATAAAGAGGATACCCATCAATTGGGGAGTGGATGAATAAATTGTGGTATGTAATTATGATGGAATATTAATATTATATAAGAAATGATGATCAGGATGCTCTCAGAAAAACCTGAAAAGTCCTTCATGAGCTCAAGCCATGTACAAAGTATCCCACAACACTGTGGGATAATTAACTATGAATGTCTTTGCTATTCTGAGAAATGCAATGATCCAAGACTACTCTGAAGGATTTATGATGAAAAGTGCTATCCACTCAGAGAAAAAACTGTGTCTAAATACAGATTGAAGTTTTTTTTTTTTAATTAAAGCTTTTTATTTTTCAAAACAGTGGACAATTCTTCAACATTAGCCCTTGCAAAACAATGTGTTCCAATTTCCTCCCTGCTCCTACACCCTCCCCTAGATGGTAAGTAGTCGAATATATGTTAAACCTGGTAGAAATATATATTAAATCCAAAATATGCATACTTATTTATACAATTATTGTGCAGCAGAAGAAAAAAAGAGAATCAAAATAAAATGCAAACAAACAGCAACAAAAAGAATGAAAATGCTATGTTGTGGTCCAGACTCATTTCCCTATTCCTCTCTCTGGGTGTAGATGGCTCTCTTTATCACTGAACAATTGGAACTGGCTTGAATCATCTCACTGTGGAGAGCCACATCCATCAGACTTGATCATCATATAATCTTCTTGTTGCTGTGTATAATGATCTCCTGGTTCTTCTCATTTCACTTAGGATCAGTTCATGTAAGTCTTCCAAGTCTCTCTGTATTCATCCTCCTGATCATTTCTCACAGAACATCAGTATTCCATAACATTCATATACCATAACTTATTCAGCCATTCTCCAATTGATGGGCATCCACTCAATTTCCAGTTTCTGGCCACAAACATTTTGGCACATACAGGTCCCTTTCCTTTCTTTAGTATCTCTTTGGAATATAAGCCCAGTAGTAACACTTCTGGATTAAAGGGTATGCACAGTTTGATAACTTTTTGAGTATAACCAAATTGCTCTCCAGAATGGTTGGATCCGTTCACAGTTCTACCAACAATGTATGCATCCCACTTTTCCCACATCCCCTCCAACATTCATCATTATCTTTTCCTGTCATCTTAGCCAATCTGAGAGGTGTGTAATGATATCACAGAGTTGTCTTAATTTGCATTTCTCTTATCAATAGTGATTTAGAGCATCTTTTCATATGACTAGAAAGTTTCACTTTTTTTATCTGAAAATTGTCTGTTCATATCCTTTGACCATTTATCAGTTGGAGAATGGCTTGAATTCTTATAAATTTGAGTCAATTCTCTATATATTTTAGAAATGAGGTCTTTATCACAACCTTTGACAGTAAAAATGTTTTCCCAATTTATTGTGAAGCTTTTTTTTTTTTTCCTTAGGGTTTTGTTGTTGTTGTTAGAAGTGGAGATCTGTGTTTTCTTTTGTAACATGACTTTTATGGAAATGTTTTGCATAGTGAAGTTGTGAATGAATCCAACCATTCTGGAGAGCAATCTGAAATTATGCCCAAAAAGTTATCAAACTGTGCATACCCTTTAAGGATCCAGCAGTGTTACTACTAGGCTTAATATCCCAAAGAGATACTAAAGAATGGAAAAGAACCAGTATGTGCCAAAATATTTGTGGCAGCCCTGTTTGTAGTGGCTAGAAACAGGAAAATGAATGGATGCCTATCAGTTAGAGAATGGTTGGGTAAATTGTGGTATATGAATGTTATGGAATATTATTGTTCTGTAAGAAATGACCAGCAAAATGAATACAGAGAGGCTTGGAAAAACTTACATGAACTGATGCTGAGTGAAATGAGCAGAACCAGGAGATCATTATACACTTCAACAACAACAATACTGTATGAGGATGTATTCTGATGGAAGTGAATATTTTTGACAAAGAGAAGATCTAATTCAGTTCCAATTGATCAATGATGGACAGAATCAGCTACACCCAGAGAAGGAACACTGGGAAATGAATGTGGATTACTTACGTTTTTGTTTTTCTTCCTAGCTTATTTTTACCTTCTGAATCCAATTCTTCTTGTGCAACAAGAAAATTGTATGGTTCTGCACACATATATTGTATCTGGGATATACTATACTGTTTAACATGTATAAGAATGCCTGCCATCTAAGGGAAGGGGTGGAGGGAGGGAAGAGAAAAGTAGGAACAGAAGTAAATGCGAGGGATAATGGTGTAAAAAATTACCTATGCATATGTTCTGTCAATAAAAAGTTATAAAAAAAAAGGAAATGTTTTGCATAACTTTATATGTGCCTTCTCAATTCAAGGTATAAGTGGAGTGAGAACAAGAGTGAGAATCTGGAACTCAAAAATTTTAAAAACAAATGTAAAAAATAGTTTTATATGTAACTGAAGAAAATAAATATAGTAAATTAAAAAATAGATTATTGACCTAAGCTTCCTTCACCTAAATTTTTTTTTCTTATTCTATAAGATAATCTCTTGGTAGTTTATATGGCACTGAATAAGTAAGTTAAATTAAGTAGTATTGTTGTTTTTGTTATATTAGGATGGCTTATCTATGAATAATATTACTCTAATTATTTAGGTATTTATTTTTTCTGGCTATATATGTATGTTAATTAAAAAACATTTCTTTATGAATCATGTTGGAGGAGAAAAATCAGAACAAAAGTGAAAAATCACAAGAGAAAAAAAAAACAGAAGAAAAGCATGGCACATGTTGATTTACAGACATAGTTCTCTCTCTGGATGCAGATGGTGTTTACTATCCAAAGTTTATTGAGATTGCCTTGCATCATTGAACCACTAAGAAGAGCCAAGTTTTTCATAATTGATCATCGCACAATCTTGCTGTTATTGTGTACAGTGTATTCCTAGTTCTGCTTGTTTTGCTCAGCATCAGTTCATGAAAATATTTCCAGTCCTTTCTAAAGTCAGCTTTTCATCATGATTTATAGAAAAATAATATTCCATTATTTTCATATATTATAACTTATTCAGCCTTTCTCCAATTGATGAGCATATACTCATTTTCCAATTCTTTGACAACACAAAAAAGAGCTGTTACAAACATTTTTGCATGTATTCCTTTTTCCTCTTATGATTTCCTTGGGATACAGACCCAATAGTGGCAGTGCCGGGTCAAAGAGTATGCAGTTTTATAGCCCTTTGGGCATAGTTCCAAATTGCTCTCGAGAATGGTTGGAGTTTGCTGTCTTCTTCTTGAAACTCATTCAATTTCTTTACTAGGAATTTGAATGCTATATTATTTGGTACATATATGTTAGGTATTGAAATTATTTTATTATTTATGGTACTTTTTAATAAAATGTAATTTTCTTCCTTATTTCTTTTAATTAGATCTATTTTTTCTTTTGTTTGATCTGAGATCAAGATTACTCTTCCCTCCCCCCCTTTTATTTATGTCAGCTGAAGCATAATAAATTCTGTTCTACCCTACTTACCTTTACTCTGTATGTATCTCTCTGCTTCAAATGTGTTTCTTATAAACAACATATTGTAGAATTCTGGTTCTTAATCCATTCTGCTATTCACTTTCATTTTATGGGAGAATTCATCCCATTCACATTTACAGTTAAGATTATTAACTCTATATTTCCCATCATCCTATTTTTCCCAGGTTATATTTTTTCCTTCATATGTTTGAATCATCCTTCCATCCATTTATATTTCTCTTTTATTCCTGCTATTGAATTTTAAATGTTATATTATGCTCTAGTCATTTTATTGGAAATTCTTGGAAATCCTCTCTTTTGTTAAAGGTCTATTTTTTTTCCTATAGTATTATAATGAGTTTTGCTGGGTAAATTATTCTTAGTTATAAGCCTACAACTTTTGCCTTTTGGATTATCATATTACATGATCTCTATTTTTTATAATGCAAAGTTATAAAGAATTATATGTATTTCAAAGGCTCTGATAAAGGCCTCATTTCCAAAATATATAAAGAATTGACTCAAATTTATAAGAAATCAAGCCATTCTCCAATTAATAAATGGTCAAAGGATATAAATAGACAATTTTCAGATGAAGAAATTAAAACTATTTCTAGTCACATAAAAAGGTGCTTCAAATCACTATTGATCGGAGAAATGCAAATTAAGACAACTCTGAGATACCACTATACACTTCTCAGATTGGTTAAGATGACAGGAAAAGATAATGATGAATGTTGGAGGGGATGTGGGAAAAGTGGGACACTGATACATTGTTGGTGGAACTGTGAACAGATTTAATCATTCTGGAGAGCAATTTGGAACTATGCTCGAAAAGTTATCAAACTGTGCATACTCTTTGATCTAGCAGTGTTTCTCCTGGGCTTATATTCCAAAGAGATCATTGAGATTTGATATTCAGGTTCTCTTTTTGTCATGATTTTTTATTTTGCAAAAGATAAAATAGAATATTTTATTTTATTTTTTTATTGAAGCTTTTTATTTTCAAAACATATGCAAGGATAATTTTTCAACATTGACCCTTGTCAAACTTTGTGTTCCAATTTTTCATCCCCTTTTCCCTACCCCTCCCCTAGATGGCAAGTCATCCAATATATGTTAAACATGGTAAAAAATATATATATGTAAATTGAATATAGGATACATATTTATACAATTTAGATAATTTTATTACAATTGTAAAGCTATTATACAAACAAAAAATGATTTAGGATAAGAAGGGTCATAGTTGATTAAGGCTAGGAGTCTTTTTTTAAAAATCAAATCATTGATTAAGGTTTACTATTCAAGCTATAAAGACAAATGATACACATATAAAAGTCATTCATTAATAGAAAAGTTGTCAAATGATATGGGCAAATCATTCTGAAAAAAAACTTCTCCTGGGAGTGGGAAGGCATAGTCTCCCCTGTAACTGCAAATGTTAGCATTCCTCTTTGTCCTAGAACTGTGACTAGATCCAGTGATCTCCTAAGCTACCTTGATAGTACTCCTCTCTACCTTGAAACTGCTACCAGGGTTTCTGTTCCCCTGTGACTCATCACAGCACTCCTCTATAACCTAAAATTACAAACTAGAGCTGCTTACAAACAATAGTTACTAATTATCTCTAGTTACACCCAGTGTCAACAAAAGGGAATAAATAAATACATAAACAAATGAATGAATGAACAAACAAATGAATGAATGAATGAATGAATGAATAAGGAAGGAAGGAAGAAAGGAAAGACAGAAAGAGAGAAAAAGAAAGAAAGAAAAGGAAAAAATGAAAGAAAGAAAGAGGGAAGGAAGGAAGAAAGAGAAAGAAAGAAAATGAGAGAGAAAAAGAGAGAAAGAGTGAAAGAAGAGAGAAAGAGAGAAAGAAAGAAAGAAAGAAAGAAAGAAAGAAAGAAAGAAAGAAAGATCCCTGTAATTTCTTTTTGACCATTTTTCTGACCCCCTTCCCAGCCCTGGACTGAGAATTCTCAAAGCTGCTGCTATTTCAGCTGCTACTGCCACTAGTGCTGTTGCATACTGGACAAGCCTCTATCCCAGTACCAGAGACTTGCTCACCTCCCAAGTTTTCTTAGGCTGCAAAAATATCTCACCTTGAACTTTTGTTGACTCTGCCATTCCAAAATTTGCTTTTTTAAATTTTAAAGTTGTTCGGACCTCTTTTAATTTCTTTTAATGTATTGTACAAAGATAAACAGGACTGTGGGTGTACCACAGAGAACTTTCAAGTTAGTAGAGGAGATTGGACTCAAGTAGGAACTCTAATTTGAGAGGAAATATATAAAAATAGTTAGGTATCACAGTAAATTAAATGTCAGCTCTGCAGTTAGGAAGATTCATCTTTCTGTGTTCAGATCTGGACTCAAGCACTTTCTAATTATATAATCCTGGGCAAATCACTAAATCCTGTTTGCCTCAGTTTCTCATCTGTTAAATAAACTGAGGAAGGAAATGCCAAAACACTCCAGTATCTCTGCCAAGAAAATCCTATATGGGATCATGAAGAGTCAGACATGATTGAAATGACTGAACAACAAGAAGTATAAATATACTTAGATAGGCACAACATATTAAAAGAGTTTTATAACAACATTAATATAAAAGTGGGAGATTGTCTTCCTTTTGAAACACTCCTTCAGGTTCTTCTAAGAGATATTTTGCTTTTGAAGGAACCTTTTATTAATGTTCTCTGAGAGCATAAATTATGCAAAAGGACAGAAGTCCCTCTCTCCCAGTACCTAGGCATCTTGGGAGAGATTAGCTTCATTTTCCAACAAGGTTTCCCCTTTTTTTTCCATCTAAATGGCTGGATTGTGCTCTGTTTTTTTTTTTTTTTTTCAATAAAACTCCTTTTTTGAATTCTACATACCCTGAAAAAAATCAGGCTTCTAGACTGGGAAAAAATAATAGCTTTTCTTTCTTTGTGTATTTTAGCAATGAATGAATGAATGAATTTTCATTCAAAAAGGGCATTTATTAAGTGTTCACTATATTTTAGGCATTGTGCTGCTTCAATCTTGAGAAATTATTTAAAATTATTTTAAAAAGAAAAACCATTTTGTTTTCCATCTCAACTTTTAGTTTGTTATATACTATGGCAACAACAAGATTATATGAAAATCATTTCTGATAGACGTGGCTCTTCTCAACAATGAGATGAGTTCCAATGATCTTGTAATGAAAAGAGCCATTTGCACCCAGAGAGAGGACTGTGGATCACAACATAGGATTTTCACTCTTTTTGTTGTTGTTTGCTTGAATTTTCCTTTCTTTCTCATTTTTTTTCAGTTTTGATGTGATTTTTCTTGTACAGCATGATAATTGCATAATATATATGTACACATATATTGGATTTAACATATTTTTTTAAACATCTTTAACATATATTGGATTACTTGCCATCTAGGGGAGGGCATGAGGGGAAAATTTGGAGCACAAGGTTTTTCAAGGATCAATGCAGAAAAATTATTTATGCATATATTTTGAAAACAAAAAGCTTTAATTTTAAAAAGAGACAAATTTGGGGGAAATTCTATGAACTGCACTAATTTTATTAATTTTAAGTTATTTTATTAATTAATTTTAATTGAGATTAAGTAATTTTATTAATATTTAAAATAAGAACATTGAAATATGTCATCAACATGTATTGACAAATATCCAAAAATGTGATTTGTTGATGAATGAATAGAATGTATATTTTAAGAAACTTATTTCATTTTTCCATTCAGGATTTTGTGGTTTTAGGATGGTAAGGAAAAATGAACAGCACATCTTTTTTTGGTTGTAGCAACTTGCCTTTCCCACAAGGGGGCAGGAAAATACTCCTCTTATGAAACCCTCTTCAGATTTTATTGCCACTCATCACATACAATCCAGGGCCAAGAAGAATTATTGCAATAGGGTGGTTAGAGCTGACCTTTGTTTGTCCCCTTCATTTTGCAAATTCATCTAAAATAAGTTCATCTCCTGACTTGACTAAGCACCTGCACACTTTTCCTTCTATGTGATAGCAAACTGTTGATTGTCATAAACTTTCAATTCAGTATTTGATTTTAATTTTAAAATGTGTCTAAACTTTTAAAAGATGTAAAGTCTATAAACTAGAGGTTACAATTCAGTAAGAATTTGTACATAAGGAATGCAATGATCCTAGTGTCTCTGAAGACACTAATATCTTCATTATTTTTAGGGACTGCCCATCAGCAGGGTTAAGCTAAACAAATTGTGGCATCTGAATTTAACTATTTTACTATTAAAAAATGACAAAAGAAACAGTTTCAAGAAAACCTGGAAAGAGTAGGATAGGTTGATACAGAGTGAAGTGAACAAAACCAAGAGAACAATTTATACAATAATTACAACAGTGTAAAAACCAACAACTTTGGAAGCCTGAACAATGTTGAACAGATTTATGAAAAGCCATAGCTTTTTTTCCACAGGACTTATGATAATGAATGCTACCCATCTCCTGACAAAGAGGTAAAGTACATGGGCAGAATGACTCATAGGTTTTTTGAAAATGGCCAGTGAAGGAATTTGTTTTGTTTGATTATTGATATTTGGTATAAGACCTTTTTTTCTTTTTTTTTTCCAATGTTGAATTCAAGAAAAAAAAATTTCTACTCCTTTAAAAAAAAAAAAACATATATTTGCTACAGCAGATAATGTAGGGACATCGTTTGATTTCTGCTTCCTCAGCTGAAAAAATATCATAAATCTTGTGTGATTGATCTAAAGGTATAAACTATAAGATTATTCATAAATGAATTGCTGGAGTGTTACTACTGGGATTATATCCCAAAGAGATTATAAAGAAGGGAAAGGGACCTGTATGTGCACGAATGTTTGTGGCAGCCCTTTTTGTAGTGGCTAGAAACTGGAAACTGAATGGATGTCCATCAGTTGGAGAATGGCTGAATAAATTGTGGTATATGAAAATTATGGAATATTACTGTTCTGTAAGAAATGACCAACAGGATGATTTCAGAAAGGCCTGGAGAGACTTACACGAACTGATGCTGAGTGAAATGAGCAGGACCAGGAGATCATTATATACTTCAACAACAATACTAGATGATGACCAGTTCTGATGGATCAGGCCATCCACAGCAACGAGATCAACCAAATCATTTCTAATGGAGCAGTAATGAACTGAACTAGCTATACCCAAAAGAAGAACTCTGGGAGATGACTAAGAACCATTACATTGAATTCCCAATCCCTATAGTTATGCACACCTGCATTTTTGATTTCCTTCACAAGCTAGTTGTACAATAATTCAGAGTCTGATTCTTTTTGTACAGCAAAATAATGTTTTGGTCATGTATACTTATTGTGTATCTAAGTTATATTTTAATATATTTTAACATCTACTGGTCATCCTGACATTTAGGGGAGGGGGTGGGGGGGTAAGAGGTGAAAAATTGGAACAAGAGGTTTGGCAATTGTTAATGCTGTAAAGTTACCTATGTATATATCCTGTAAATAAAAGGCTATTAAATTAAAAAAAAAAATAAATGAATTGCTGGGAAGCATAGTTAGTCTACTGGCACAGGAGATAAAGGGTCAGGCCTATAGTCAAGAAATCTCATCTTCCTGAGTTCAAATCTGGCCTCAGATACTAGCTGTGCATTCTTAGACAAGTCACTTAACCTTGTTTACTTCAGTTTCCTCACCTGTAAAGTGAGTTGGAGAAGGAATGGCAAACTATTCCATTTTCTTTATCAAGAAAACCCTAAATGGGATCATGAAGAATTGACCCAGACTGAAAAATGACAGAATAACAACAGCCAGTGCAAGAAAGAGCAGCTATAGGATTTCTTTAGATTCTCTTTAAGTCATAAATTTCCAAATGTCGCACAATAATATGTTGTATCCATATAGCTTGAGTAAAATGTATATGACTGGTATTTGGCATTTTTTCATTGATGAAAAAAATGCTGTCATCTCTGCAACTTTGAGCTTCTTTCAAATCACAGCTATGGTACCATTTTCTAGAGGAAACATCTTTTTTACTCCTGGAAAGGACAATTTAATTTTGTATGCACTTTGTGTTTACTGATTTGTATACCTTTTTTTTTTTTTTCCCCTGAGACCAGGCTTTCAAATACTGGCATCCAGCAATACAGCAAAAGACAAAGTAAATGAAAGCTGTAGTCAATAGAAGGCAAGTTCTTTTGAGTCAGGAGGTATTTCCTTTCTGTCATCCTAGCTCTAGTGCCCAGCAGTGCCTGGTACATAGAAGGTACTTCCTGCATGCTTGTTAGACTGAAAGGCAATGGGATAACTAGGGCCCAGACTGACTTTACAGAGCTGCTCCAGAGATATGTACAGGCTGACTGCAAATTTTTCTGCATGATCACTAAAAGCTCAGAAATGTTCAAACAATAGCAATCCAGAATGGATTTATTATTTTGTTGATTCTTAAGCCTCGAGAAAGCAACAGAATAATGTTAATAATGTAAATTAAACTTAAACGTGTGTTTCATGTACTTTTTTTTAAAAAGATATTTTTTCTATTTTTACAGCCAAAGGTTCTGATAAAGGCCTCATTTCCAAAATATATAGAGAATTAACTCTAATTTATAAAAAATCAAGCCATTCTCCAATTGAAAAATGGTCAAAGGATATGAACAGACAATTCTCAGATGAAGAAATTGAAACTATTTCTAGTCATATGAAAAGATGCTCCAAGTCATTATTAATCAGAGAAATGCAAATTAAGACAACTCTAAGATACCACTACACACCTGTCAGATTGGCTAAGATGACAGGAAAAAATAATGATGATTGTTGGAGGGGATGCGGGAAAACTGGGACATTGATGCATTGTTGGTGGAGTTGTGAACGAATCCAACCATTTTGAAGAGTAGTTTGGAACTATGCTCAAAAAGTTATCAAGCTGTGCATACCCTTTGATCCAGCAGTGTTACTACTGGGCTTATATCCCAAAGAGATTATAAAGAAGGGAAAGGGACCTGTATGTGCACGAATGTTTGTGGCAGCCCTTTTTGTAGTGGCTAGAAACTGGAAACTGAATGGATGTCCATCAGTTGGAGAATGGCTGAATAAATTGTGGTATATGAATATTATGGAATATTACTGTTCTGTAAGAAATGACCAACAGGATGATTTCAGAAAGGCCTGGAGAGACTTACACAAACTGATGCTGAGTGAAATGAGCAGGACCAGGAGATCATTATATACTTCAACAACAATACTATATGGTGACCAGTTCTGATGGACCTGGCCATCCTCAACAATGAGATGAATCAAATCATTTCCAATGGAGCAGTAATGAACGGAACCAGCTATGCCCAGAGAAAGAACTCTGGGAGATGACTAAGAACCATTACATTGAATTCCCAATTCCTATATTTATGCCCACCTGCATTTTTTATTTCCTTCACAAGCTAATTGTACAATATTTCAGAGCCTGATTCTTTTTGTACAGCAAAATAACGGTTTGGTAATGTATACTTATTGTGTATCTATTTATATTTTAAGGTATTTAACATCTACTGGTCATCCTGCCATCTGGGGGAGGGGGTGGGGGGGTAAGAGGTGAAAAATTGGAACAAAAGGTTTGGCAATTGTTAATGCTGTAAAGTTACCCATGCATATAACCTGTAAATAAAAGGCTATTAAATTAAAAAAAAAAAGATATTTTTTCAACATTTACAAACATATCTCTGGCTTGCACATCCACAAACCTGGAGTTTGGCCAATTGCCTTCATTAGTGAAGCTTTTCCCAACTACTGGAACTCTGCTTAGATCCATTCCCTCTTGGTTGTCATAGTCCCACTTTCTCATGCTCTTCCATATTTAGTGAAACTGAACCCCAGATTGCCAAAGAAGAAATTCCCATTTCTAACCTTAGTTATTCATTTCTTCATTCTCATCCATCCAGATCTTCCTGCCCTTCCCACTGTTCCCTTGGGAACTTTGACTCTGTAATTAATAAACTGCCTCTCACTTTCATTCTCTTTCTGTCTTGCTCCAACTTTTTGTTGTTGTTTAGTGGATTAATTATATCAGACTCTTCATGATCCCATTTGGGGTTTTCTTGGCAAAGATACTGGAGTAGTTTGCCATTTCCTTCTCCAGTTCATTTTGCAGATGAGGAAACTGAGGGAAACAGGATCACACAACTAGTATCTGCGGCCTGCTTTGAACTTAGGTCTTAATGACTCCAGGACCGGTGATGTTATCCACTGTACCATCTAGCTGCCTTGCTTTCAACTTCTGGTACTCACTGAAGATTGGCTCTTCTCAGAATACACCAAACAATGCTTGCCAGTGTGCCTCTGTCCTTTACTACAACTTCCTCAACTCCTGGCTCTCCATTGACACTTCAGACCTGCTCTCTACCTCCATCATTCAGCAGCCTATCCTCCTTTGAATTTTATGTTATCTAAGTTAATCTTCCAATCTACTTCTAAATAGTAGCTTCCAATTAGCTACTAACTTCTGACCCCTAGAACATTTTTCTCCTTTCTTAATGACTTCATGGTCTCTCTACTCTAAGTCCTGCTTTATAAAGGACATAGACATGCATATTGATGATTCCTTTTATACCAGAACTTCTGAGTTCTTCAATCAACTCAACTCCCTTGACCTACTTGTTTTTTGTTTGTTTGTTTTCTTTATTTTTCTGGTTACACATATACATTATTTTTTTAAAAATACACATTTTAGGGGCAGCTAGGTGGCGAATTTTCCTAGCTGTGTGACCCTGGGCAAGTCACTTAATCCCAATTGCCTCAGCAAAAAACAAAACAAAACAAAACAAAACAAAAAAAAAAAACATACACACACACACACAAAAAAAAAAAAAACCACATTTCTTTATGAATCATGTTGGGAGACAAAAATCAGAATGAAAGGGAAATAACTTGAGAGGGAAAAAAAAAGGAAAAAATGTAAATATAGTATGTGTTGATTCACATTCATTCTCCATAATTCTCTCTCTGGATACAGATGGTGAACCACTGAGAAGAACCAAGTATTTCATAGTTGATCATCTCACAAACTTGCTGGTACTGTGTACACTGTACTCCTGATTCTACTTGTTTCACTCAGCATCAGTTTGTCCTTGACTTATTTCTTCATTTTATCTTAGCTAACACATAGAGATGATCATATTGTTGATCTTGCTATCACTAACAAGTCTTCCTAGCCCATGTTTTGAGAATACTGCAAGTCCTTTATCTGATAATGTTTTCCTCTCCCTCTTCCTATTGAAACTTGTTCTTCAATCCTACTAAAGCTTCCCATCCTTTACTTAGCCAAGTTATTACCTCAATTCTGATTATACTTATATTACTTCAGTCTTGAACCCTTGGTGAAAGTTTAATTTTGCACTATCCTCTTTTTTCAAATATTGTCTCCTTTTTCCTAATGCTACTATTGCAATGGCATTGTAAGTAATAGAAGGGGGGAGAATTCTGGGAAGATATTGGAATAGGTCAGTAAATTTCAAGCTCTCCAGATTTTCCCCACAAACAGAACAAATTTGTGCCTCAGGGCAAACATAGATTAGTGAAATTCAAAGAAGGCTTGGGCCATTTTCCAATTGATAAATGATCAAAGGATATGAACAATTTTCAGATGATAAAATTGAAACTATTTCCACTCATATGATAGTGTTCCAAATCACTATTGATCAGAGAAATGCAAATTAAGACAACTCTGAGATACCACTACACACCTGTCAGATTGGCTAAGATGACAGGAAAAGATAATAATGAATGTTAGAGGGGATGTGGGAAAACTGGGACACTGATACATTGTTGGTGGAGTTGGGAACGGATCCAACTATTCTGGAGAGCAATTTGGAACTATGCTCAAAAAGTTATCAAACTGTGCATACCCTTTGATCCAGCAGTGTTACTACTGGGCTTATATCCCAAAGAGATTATAAAGAAGGGAAAGGGACCTGTATGTGCACGAATGTTTGTGGCAGCCCTGTTTGTAGTGGCCAGAAACTGGAAACTGAGTGGATGCCCATCAATTGGAGAATGGCTGAATAAATTGTGGTATATGAATATTATGGAATATTATTGTTCTGTAAGAAATGACCAGCAGGATGAATACAGAGAGGCTTGGAGAGACTTATATGCACTGATGCTAAGAGAAATGAGCAGAACCAGGAGATCATTATACATGACAACAACGATACTGTATGAGGATGTATTCTGATGGAAGTGGATTTCTTCGACAAAGAGAAGATCTAACTCAGTTCCAGTTGATCAATGATGGACAGAAGCAGCTACACCCAGAGAAGGAACACTGGGAAATGAGCATGAACTGTTTGCATTTTTTGTTTTTCTTCCCAGGTTATTTTTACCTTCTGAATCCAATTCTTCCTGTGCAACAAGAGAACTGTTCGGTTCTGCACACATATATTGTATCTAGGATATACTGTGTTATATTTAACATGTATAAGACTGCTTGCCATCTAGGGGAAAGGCTGGAGGGAGAGAAGGGAAAAATTGGAGCACAAGTGAGTACAAGGAATAATGTTACAAAAAATTACCCATGTATATGTACTGTCAATAAAAAGTTATAATTTTAAAAATAAATAAATAAATAAAACAAAACAAACAAACAAACAAACGACAAAAACAACAACAACAACAACAAAACAAAAACAAAGAAGGCTTGGCACATAATTTAGGTCCTCCTGGTACAACTCAAGATCTGAAAACCCCAGGCCGGAAATACTGTGAAGTGCAAACATCTCTTAGCTGGCTCTAAACACCAAGTGGGAATGCCTGGGGCTAGTTGGGTTTGGCTGGAATCTTAGCATGAATTACAGCAACTTTCACCTCTGACAACCTGGGTCCAGGTCTGAGTTCGGGAAGACCGAGGGACCCTTGTCTGATTAGGATTGCCAGGTCCAGCTGTGCTGCAGAGACACAGCCTTAGGAGAGACATAGAACATCTATGACTGCAGAGGCAGTGGGACAGGGAAACTGGCTGTGGGAACTTGTAGGAGGGTGGAGTTTGGGGTTTGGGGTTCCAGGTTAGAGGAAGAGTTGAGGTAAAGCCAGAGGTACCATCTCCCCACTCCAACAATTAGAGATGCTTACTCTTTTATTAAAAAAAAAAAAAAAATGAACCAGCAAAGAAAGAACCCAACCATAGAAACTTAATATGGGAACAGGGAAAACCAGCGCATAAAACCAATGTACTCAGAGGAGGACATTGAAGTAAAAAAAAAAAAAAGCTACTTCTACCCCAAAAAGTAACATTAAATGGCTCCCTGCCCAGAGAGAATTTAGAGAAAAATTTAAAAACCAAATGAGAGACATTGAGGAAAAACTAAAACTAAAAACCATCCAAGAAAAAATTACGGGGAAAAAAGTTAATCAACTAGAAAAGAAAATTTTTATCTTAAAGACAAAAATAACTCTTTGAAAATTAAAATGGGGGAAGAGGAAGTCACTGAAGCAATGAGACCAAGAAATAACAAAATAAAAACAATGAAAAAAATAGAAGCGTGTAAAACATCTTGTAAGAAAAATAACAGATCTTGGGGTCACTAGATGGTGCTAGGGCACCATCCTTGAAGTCAGGAGGCCCTGAGTTCAAATTTGATCTCAGACACTTAGCACTTACTAGCTGTGTGACCTGAGGTAAGTCACTTAAAGCCAATTGCCTCTCCAAAAATAAAGAGTAAATAAAGAAGGATAAAGATAAAATTGAAAAAAAAATATTTGGAGAACAAATCAAGAGGAGAAAATATAAGAATAATTGGACTACCTGAAAGCTGTGATCAAAAAAAGAACCTTGACACAAGAATAATTGGACTACCTGAAAGCTGTGACCCCCCCCCCCAAAAAAAGAACCTTGACACAATAATGCAAGAAGTAATCCAAGAAAATTGTTCTGAAGTGATAGAACGGAACATGAGGGGAAAGTAGAAATAGAAAAAAAAAATCCATTGATCACCATTGACCTGAAGAGATAAAACATGAGGGGAAAATAGAAACAGAAAAAATTCATTAATCACTACTTCAAAGAGTGGAAAACACATAGGAATATCATTGCCAAATTTCAAACCTCCCAAATCAAATAGAAAAGTTTGCAAGAAACAAGAAAAAAAAAAACAATTCAAATATACTAGAGTTACAATTAGTTATCAATAGCCATAGTAAAAGTTTGCAGGTCCTAGAATCATATATATCGACAATCAAACAAACTAGCCCAAGGCCAAAAACATCATATCCAGCAAAATTATCTATAATATTGAATGAAGAAAAATGGACATTTAATGAGCTTGTAGATTTTCAGAACTTTCTTTCAACCAAATCTGAACTCAATGGAAAATTTGACATAAGAGCTAATATCAAAGATCAGTTTCAAGGAACATGGACAAAATGTTTTTTACATGGAAGGGTATTCCATATATTTAAAACTGACATCAACAATTGGACAATTCAAAAGAAAGATTGGGGCAGAGTTGAGTATGATCTAGCTCTAAAAAGCAAAACTGCCTAGAAAAGGCAAAAATAGTAATTATGTTATACAAATGAGGTGCAGAGGAAGAAGAGACACAGAAGTATTGGGGGAGAGGAGAAGGTTTGTAGTTTTGAAAACCTACTCATATCAGGAATGGGTTATATAGGCAACTCTACATATATATATCATGAAAGATATATAGGACCCTCCAAAATCTGTAAAGAAATAAGGGGAGAGGGATAGTCAGAGGGGAAACAAGGGTGGAGGAAGAAGATGAGGGATCCATAAATGGGGGAAGATTAAATAATAGCAAAGCAAGTTAAGGAGCAAAATTAACATAGAAGAGTTAGCAGGGATAGGAAAAAAAAAGAAATATACACAAACATTACATCAAGGATAATGAGCAAAATTTATTTATTAGGAAAAAAAAGTATGGTTATAATCATTGATCTTAGACAAAGTCAAACTTAAAGATTCAATCAAGAGAGAAATCTACATTATATATCAGCTATACTAATATTGTTTTAGATGCATGTTTACATGTTTAAATATGTGTGTATGTGTCTAAATATACATGTCTGTGTGTCTAAATATATGTAGATATGTATGTATGTTCTATGTACTGTATATATAGATATATGCATATTGTGTTAATATTTGAGTGGATGTGATTGTATATGTATGTTTATGTGTTTGTATGTATGTATGTATATCTATACTTATAGACTGCTTAGGAGAGGTGAGGAGGATGAAAAGGAGAAAAAAGGACAAAGTAAAAAAAGTGTGCAGCAGAGAACAAAAGAACAACCTACAGGGAAGCAAAGAAAAGATGGACACTCATGAATCATGTGTGTGTGTGTATATATATATATATATATATATATATATATACACACACATACTATCCTTTCTTGTACTAATAACATGTTTTGAATCTCCTTGATGTTCTGCTGGACACATAACAATATTCTGTTTTGTTTTATTTTCCTTTTTTCTATTCTTTTTTTTTTTTTTTAAAGACGTTACAAACTTCTAGAATTTGAATAGGAGACTGCCATGATAAGATCTATGCTTTAGGAAAAGCATTTTAACAGCTGAGTAGACAATGGCCTGGAGTAGGGAGTTAGAATTGTGGCAGACTAAACAACAGAATATTGATAGTTTAGGCAGGAACTAATAAGAGCCCGAAAAGATGATAGAAGTATCAGAGGAGAGAAGAAGACATGTACAAGAAATATTACAAAGGTAAAATTGGGAAGATTGGATATGGGGGGGGGGGGGGGAGATGGAGTTTAAAGATGACACTTAGGTAGTGAGCCTGTCTGTCTAGAAGATGATGATACCCTAAAAAGTAGTGAAGAAGTTGGCTATAGGGAGGATTTAGAGAGAAAGATAATGAGCTCAGGTTAAGACTGATCTGAGATAGTAGAAGTCATTTGAGAAGCCTGGGAAAAGCTGATGAAAGAAACTGCTTTACAGAAGGCAGAACATAGAATCTATTGGAACTCAGAAGCTGATTGGAAGTGAGCTTAGCAAATCCCAGCTAGGGGCAGATTGGCTCTTCAGGCTGCTGATGTACCTAGAAAATAGCGTTGACATTGGGAGCAGATTGGTGGAAGCAATATTACTTCTGTTGAAGAAGGGGGATAAGGAGCTTGCTCTCTAGGGCCATCTACAGCTTGAGAGAGAAGAAATTCCTAAAAAGCTTGCCTATATTATTTCTTCCTGCCTTTTGCGGCCTGAGAGAGGGAAAAAATTCCTTAAAGTCCATACAGAGAAAGACCTGAATATTTTTGCAGATTCTGAAATTAAAGAAAACTGCTTTTCTACTTACACGAAGAGATGTTGAATGAAGTGAACAGAACCAAAAGAATTAGTATACACAGTAACAGCTGGATTATGTGATGATTAGATGTGATGGACTTGGTTCTTGTCAATGAGGTGATTCAAGGTAATTCCAGTAGACTTGTGATGGAAAGAACAATCCACATCCAGAGAGAGAACTATGGAGACTGAATGTGGATCAAAGCATAGAATTTTCACCTTTTATTGTTGTGGTGGTTTGTTTGCTTGTTTTTCATTCTTATAGTTTTTTTCCTTTTGATATGATTTATCTTGTGTAGCATGATGACTATGGAAACATGGTTACAAGAATTGTACATGTTTAATCTATATTGGATTGCTTGCCGTCTTGGGAAGAAGAGTGATAAGGGAGGGAGAAAAATTTGTAACACAAGGTTTTATTAAGGTGAATGTTGAAAACTATGTATTTGGAAAAAATACTATTGGAAAAAATTAATTTAAAAAGAAAAAGGGAAACTGCTTTTCAATGAAAGTGTATGCTGCCTTAGCACTTAGTGAATAGAGAAGACCTGGGAAGCTCCACAGATTTCACACGTCAGGATCCTGTATTTTTTGACCTTAAGGTGATTAGTCCATAGGCATGGGAGGCTGTTCCAGGGCAAAGATGCCTCAGATAGCTGAAGGAAGTACTAGGATAAGGCAATAGGAAAGTTCAGGGAAAACCAGAAACAGAACCATGAGAATGAAGAATAGACATATTTTGATTATTCCTATTTTTGCCTTCTATTTCATTAATTTATCTTATGATTATTCTTGTTTTTACTTTCTAGTTTAGGAAATGCATCATACTTAAGAGTCATTGTGACTCTTTTGTTTAAAAGAAAAGCATTTCCAAGGCAATCCCAATAAACTTTGGATAGAAAACTCCATCTGCATCCAGATAAAGAATTACAGAGATTGAATGTAAACAACACGTACTATGTTCACTTCTTTTTTCTGTTTTTTTTTCCTCTGTGGTGGTTTTTCCCTTTTGTTCTGATTTTTCTCTCCTAACATGATTCATAAAGAATTTAAAAAGTTAATATACATGTATAAGCAGAAAAAATAAAACAATTAATAAACAAAAAAGGAAAAGCATACATATGAGAGTTCAGGAGGGACAGTTATGAATATATATATATATATATATATATATATATTTTTTTTTTTTTTTTCCCCAAGCCAGGATTATCCCTAGGGCCTTGAGTATTAAGTTGTAGTCCCCAGGAGGCCTACACCCACCCCTGGAAAAGCCTTCATATCTGTTAGAATAAGAGTAGGTTGAGATGAAATAGACAGCCTAAGAAATGAGAAAGGAAATGGAATGCCATATTGGGCACTATGCCCTCTATGTTCCATGATATATCTTTATAGAATTTCTCTACTTCACCTTCAGCAGTAGAATGTTGGTATATAAACTTCAAGTTGATTCCCACCCCCCACCCCCAACATCCCAGATGCTGCAAGGCAAAAAACTGACATTTAAAAAGCACTTTACAAATATTATACTGTTCATTATCTTCGCAACCCAGGGGGAAATTACAAGCCATTTATTATAATCATTTTAGAAATAAAGAACTGAGGCAGGCTGAGGTTAAATGGCTTACTCAGGATCACACAGCTAGAAAGTATCTGAGGGTGAATTTAAACCGAAGCTTTCCTGCCTCTGTGCTTTATCCACTTTATCACATAGCTGTCCAAATGCAGGAGAAGCAAGAAACTGTTACCTGTTGCCATTAGACTCAGAGTGGAACCAAGAAAACCAGATCTTTAAGCCTTCCAAATGTCTTTCCACTGAGTTGTCATTTCTTGATTTTTTTTCTGATTTCGTTTGTAGTAAAGATATTGATAAGGCTATGGTAATGAAAAATGTTGATTTCTCAGTGGGGAGATGTGAGAGAACTAACCTGATTCTTCTAGTGCTCTTCCTGCTATTTCAGGCTGTTATTCTTTTGGGGGAAACTGGTTTTGTTTTCCTGGACCTGTGATTTCTCTGGTTTGGAGAGTTCTCCTAGCAAAGAAACCATTCCTAGTGCAGATTTTATTTGCTACATTCCCTTGCCTTTTAATGCCCCATTAGTGTAATTGCCATATTCTACATTGTAAAAGTTATCCATTTTGGGAATAAGGCAACAAGCATGCTTTAAATATTTTGCTGAATTCATATCCTTTTAAAACTAGCCCTTATACTTTCTTAGGTATTTGAGTTAAGTCTTCTTAGTAAAGAAAGGACAGTCCTTCATCACCTAAAGTCTGCAAAATTTTGTATGGCAAACAGAATATTTTTTAAATGCATAAAATAAAATTCATAGGGAAAGGAAACCACTTACAATTAGGTCTCTGTTGTTTCAAATAATGAAATGACAAAAGTAGAATCAGCACTGTGAATCTTCATCAGACTAGAACTTTATATAATTTCATAATTGCTTATTTAAATATGTAACTGCTTTAGGGAATTCATTATTCACACTGATCAGGATTTTTCTATATATCTGACCTAAAAACAAACTATTTCCACATATATACACACACACCAAATTCATGCATCTTAACATCTCTTTAAAAATTTTTTTTCAACAATCATTTATTCTAAGATTTTGAGTTTCAAATTTTTTCTCCTTCTCTCCTTTCAAATCCCCCTCCTCAAGACAGTATGCAATCTGATATGGATTGTACATGTGTAATCATGTAAACATATTTCCACATTAGTCATATTGTGAAAAAAGACACAGAATAAAAGGGAAAAGCCACAAAAAACAACAACAAAAGTGAAAATAGTATGCTTTCATCTGCATTTAGAGTCCATATTTGTTTCTCTGGATGTGGATAGCATTTTCCATCTCAACTCATTTGGAATTGTCTTAGATCATTGTATTATTGAGAAAAGCTAAGTCATTCAGAATTGATCATCACCTAATCCTGCTGTTACTGTGTACAATTTCCTCCTGGTTCTGCTCATTTTACTCAGTATCTGTTCATGAAAGTCCTTACAGGTTTTTCTGAAATTTATCTATTCATAATTTCTTATAGCACAATAGTATTCCAACACATTCATATGCCATACTTTGTGCAACCATTCCCTAATTGATGGATATTCTCTCAATTTCCAATTTTTTGCCATCATAAAAAAAAAAAAAAAAACTATCACTTTCCCTTTTTTTGGTCATATTAGCCAAACTGATTGGTATGAGTTAATACTCCAGATTTGCATTAATTTACATTTCTCTAATCAATAGTGATTTAGAGCATATTTTTTTTTCATATGCCTATAGATAGCTTTAATTTCTTCATCTGAAAACTGTCTTTCATACATATCTTTTTACCATTTATCAACTGAGGAATGACTTGTATAAATTTGACTCAGTTCTCCATATATTTGAAAAATGAGGCCTTTATCAGAAACACTAAATAAAAATAAATAAAAATTCTTTCCCATCTTCCTGCTTTCCTTCTAATCTTGGTTGTATTGGTTTTGTTTGCATCAAACCTTTTAAATTTAATGTCATCAAAATTATTCATTTTATATTGAGTATATATATATGTATATGTACATATATATACATATATTAATCTCTTGTTTGGTGATAAATTTGTCCCTCTTCCATAGATCTGAACTGGTAAACTATTCCTTGCTCTCCTAATTTGCTTATAGCATCACCTTTTATGTCAAAATGTGCCTTCATATTTAAATAGATATCACAATATTTGAAAAAGCAAGCTTACACTCCCCTGATTAAAAACCTCTGGTTCTGATAAAATACTAAAGTTTTGTCTAACAGCATGAAGACACCCTCTTCTGATAATCTGGTACCAGAATCAAGTATCACCAATGAAAAAAATCTCATTTACAAGTAATTTGATTTGGGAAATCTTAAAAAAAAAAAAATTCCATATCAATTAGGGCAGGAAAAAGAGAAAAAAATATTAAGCAACTCTAACAATCCCATATTTTTTGTTTTTCTTTCCCTAAATGTTTTAATTAGCTCACGTAATAAGATCCTATTTTCTAGTCTTCAAAAAGTATTTGCCAATGTTTATACATATGGCCAAAAAAAAAGTTTGTTATTATCTCATCTCTTCCCAGAGTCCTTTCTGATGTCCAGAAACAGGAAAATATTCTAATTTTCCATATAACTTCAGCACCACAGTAACCTATTAGTACCATGCTGTGCCATTACATCTTGTATCTGCTGGGCCCCACACTTAAAATATGATTTCTAAAAAATATTCAGAAGGCCACCAGTGCCAAAAAGGTGCTGCCTTGATATTTTCTGACGATGATGAAAAAGCAGCTAAGTGCATGTACAGAGCTTAGGAAACATAACACTAAAGCACGTAACAACACATGCCAAATCTAATATAGCAGCCAAATCATATCAGCCCCTATCTTTCTGGATGATCCTTCCCCAAAACGCAGGCCTGGCACTGTGCCTTGTATGTAGGCCAACTGGGATATCATTAGACCAGGGAAATCCAGATATACTCCCCCATAAATCTTGGCTATAGCCAACTCTTGATTATCCATGCTGATGGGGGTTTGCGGGTGCTCCATGCACAAATAAAACCTTATACAAAAAGTCTGAATTTTATTTTATCCAATTGCCTTTACTTCTACTCCCTTTGGACCACTTAGCAGAGGTGTTAACAAGTGGTAAATTATTTGACTACAATCCTTCAATTTTACCTGGCCCCTCTTCCTAGATAAGGAGAAGCTCAAAGATGGGCATCTAAAACTAGAAGACAAAAATAAAAAGAATCCAAAAATCAGCCCTTAGATCATTGAGTGTTGATGGCACTAACATAGGTCAATATCAATTTATAGAGCAACTTATAGAGAAAATATGGACCAAGAGAGAGCCAATGTTCAAATCAAAACTATGGGCTTCGGGTTGACTCTGGGTCCTAGCAGTACAGTTATTTTTTGTATATTGGAAGGAGGGTCAAGCGGATTTGATTTCAGCAATGATTGTTGAGCTGCAATGATTTTGTTTCCAAAGAAAGAAATAGCAATAGCATTTGGATTTGCATTTGTGGGAAGTTTCCCAAAACTATTTTATGTTTTTCTCAATACCTTTGTGAGGAAGGCATTTTGCAGATAAAAAAACTGAGGCATAAAGAAGGAAAGTAATTTTTTTAGGATCAAATGACAAATCGATTCTATTTAAGTTTCTTAATTTTGATTTCCCAAAAATTTCCCAAATTTTGATCCCAGAAACGAGGATTTCTGAAAAATCCTCATTGAATATCAGACCTAACTTGTGATTTTATGTTGTGTAGAAAGTACTGGACTTTGAATCAGGAAAGTCTCTTCAGAATCTGCTTTATATACCAATTGTGTAAACATGGGCAAATCATTTGAAATTTTTACATATTTCCTTATCTGTAAATTGGGGAAAATAATACTTCTAAAATCCTAACCCCTTGCTTCCAGGATTGTTACGAGAATCAAATATGATTTTGTATGCATGGAATTGTCTCAACCCCAGTCCCTTATAAGAACACCAGCCAATGTTTTTATTATTCTAAGGAAAATACTTTGTAAAAGAACTGCACAATTATGATATATTATTCATACATTTAAAAAAATTTATTGTACTTTTCTAGATCAAGGCAATTGAGTAGATTCAGAAATTGCCTCATCTCTGAAGAAAAATCTTTCTGATTAGGACCCAAAGAGGCTTGGCAGGCAAGCAGAGGGAAGGAATCATTGGAAAGTCACGCCAACCTATGTGGCTAACATAGAGATCTCCTGGGAATTCATTTCATTGTTCCCAAATGATGTATAGATGGCAGACCCTGGCTGTGACAACTGTCCCTGGAATGGCATTTGGGCTAGATAGGGGTGAGCACTGCATCCCTCCATCCCAAAGTCAGGAAATATTAGGAGGCATTCACTACTAAGTTCTATCAATAATGCTTTACCTTATATGATCAATTCCACAAATGCCCTAAGGACAGATCCCAATAGTGGAAGGAATGCTATATTCAGGGTCAAGATCAGAAAACTTGTCTCTGCTACTAACCATCTGTGTGACTTTGGTAAGGCCCTCTCTGGACCTCAGTTTTCTCATGTGTAAAATGGGATTAGGCCAGATGATTACTTCTAGCTAAAAGTTCAAGGATACTAGGATCTCAATCTGTATGAGTCTAACTCTTTTGTTTTTTGACCAAAGCTATCATTTGCTTTTGTGTGGCTGCATACATAAATGGAGAAGAAGAACGGGAGGAAGGCAAAGAAGTGAGTAATAAATTGAGATTTCTAAGACCAATGATCCTTGCCTGTATATGTATATAACTACACGATATGCATATAAATATATACACATGTATACCCATTTATATATATGTACACATATACATGCATATATAAACCTATACCTATATATAACTATATATATCCACCTTGATATGTACACATACACATATGTACACACATACATATATAAATATATACATATACCTATATATAATTACATATATATCTACCTTCATATAGATTCATATACATATGTATATACATACATAAATAAACTTATACATAATTATATATATCTTGTTATATGCATATACATATATGTGTACTCATACACATATAAACATGCACATACACATATGTGTATGTGGGTACATATTCATGTTGTAGACAGGGGTCGACACATGATTAACCACAAACCCAAATGTAACCCACCACTGGCCAGTTAAGAAAGGTTTTTATATTTTATATATTAATATATATAAATATGTATATGTTTATATATATAATTGCTTACACGGTGTCTGGTATAGTGGATACAGAGCTGGCCTTAATGATAAGAAGACTTGAGTTCAAACCTTACCTCTGATACATACTATGTGACTGAGCAAGTCATGGAGCTTGTCACTGCTCTAGGCAAATTTTTTTTTTTTTTTTTTTTTGAGGCAATTGGATTAAGTGACTTTCCCTGAATCACACAGCTAATAAGTTTCTGAGGCTAGATTTGAACTCAAGTCCTCCTAACTCCAGCTCTATTAGGCAACTTTTTAATAATCTAAGTTGCCTATATTAATAGAGAGTTTCTTTTCCTGGGAGTTCTCAAATAAATGAAATCACAGGTCCACATCCCTAACTCACTATCCCAAATCCCCACTTTAATCTCAGAATTTTTCAATAAAGATAGGGAAATAGATTTAATGGGTTTTCTCCCTAGAATGCATTTCCTTTTTAGTATGAATCAAGATTAGAATCAAATAATGGCAATTGTAACACAGACATATCCAAAGGAAGTCAGAAAAAGCCTCCTACTCCTTACTTCTCCTTTCTTCCCTCTTTCCTTCCCTCACCTTTCCTGCCTCTTTCCCTCCCTCTTTTTTTTTTTTTTTCATCCTGAAAAAGAGTCTGAGTCAAGAGAGAGGCTCTGACAGGTACAGTATAACTTATCAGGATTTAAAGTAAATAGCCGAGGTGAGCCTCAGTTCAGATATGTCAGGGCTGTCAGAAGCCAGTACTGAAATCTGCAAGACATTACATACTTAAAATCATGTGGAGGACTGGCTGAAAGTCTCAATGGGAATTCCAATACACAAAAGAATCTAGAGTGTCTCCATGCTCAGGCCTGGCCCTTGATAATATTCAGGATTTGTACTTTTGAAGGATTACTAAATTCATTATGTTTTTTATTTAGTCAGTCTTCAAGCTGGATCATAGTACATGGGGATCCATCTCTTTGCAGGGAGAACCAGAAGGGTCACCATTGAGGGTCTCTATGGATCAAACTTTGGGGTTAGGAAGTATTAAGTGTGATGAACTCCATTGCTCATGAAAATAGAAGTAAATTTTTTGGATTATTTTAGCAGTTCACTTTTTTTTTTTTTTCAGTCAGTCAACGAATATTTATTAAGCATCTACAGACCTATATGCCAGACACTGGGCTAGCCCTGGAGATAAAAATAAGAGTAAAAGACAGATTCTATTCTCTAGGAACTAATAGACTAATAAGGGAGACAAAAATATATGAAATTATGTGCAAACTATATATTTGAAACAGAGAATAAATTGAAAATAATTAGCAGAGAAAAGTCACCAGAATGAATGGGGATTGAGAAAGGCTTCCTGGAGAGGGTAACATTTCATCTGGGACTTGAAGAAGCTCAGGAAACAGAGATGAAAAGGGATAGTATTCCCATGGGGGATAGTTAGTGAAAATGCTCATATTCAGGATGTAGAATATCCTGTTGTAGGAACAGAAAGAAGATAATATCCCTGAATAACAAAATATGTGTGATGGGCATAAGATATAAGATCCAAAAGACCTAAGGGAGACAAGTTTGAAAGAGTTTTGAATAGCAGTTCACTTTTATTCCTATATACTTAACCAGAAACAATAAACCATAAAATGAACCAATTTGTGTTTGATTCCTCTCTTGTATTCTACTTGTATTCTAAAGGTTCCATAATACGGTGGAATATTCCACGTATAGTAACATCTACACAAAAATACATGGAAGAGCATGTGTTGGTTTTGACTATTCCACAAGCCAGTCCATCAGTTTTGGGTGTTTGTTTCTTATGGATAACAAAGCACATAGATTCTTGAGTATGGTCTAATAAGGGTATGACATTTTCAAAATGTCATACTGAATATTTGAATTTAGCTTACTTGTGGTTTTTATTCAGGGCGGAGGCTCTTAACTTGGGGACTATGAGCTTGTTTAAAATATTTTGATAATTTATTTTAGTAAAATTAGTTTTCTTTGTTTGGAAAAAATAAAAAGAACAAAATGCCATACAATATTAGAGAAGTAATGTAAACTCCCAAACAGTATGGTATAGTGGCTGTATTGCTAGACTAGGAATCAGAAGGTCTGGATTTGAGATCTGGAACTCTCACTAACCATGGGATCACTGACAAGTCATTTAACCAACTTATACCTTTGTTTTCCCTTTCATAAAATTGGAATAATTATGGTATATGAATATACTCTGCTATAAGAAATGATGAAAGGAATGCTTTTCGAGGAACCTGAAAAGACTGATTCTGTGCAAAGTGAGAAGAACCAGGAGAAAAAAAAAAAAAAAAAAAAAAAAGAGTTGGAAAGATGCATTGATCATTGCAATGATCAGCCATGATTCCAGAATGCAGATAATAAAACATGGTGCCCATTTCCTGACAGAGAGGTGAGTGATTCAGGATGCAGAATGAGGCATACATTTTTGTCAGGAAATTATTTTTCTTGATAATATATTTATTACAAGGGCTCTGTTGTCTCTCTTTCTTTTTAATGTTAGGGGAAAGAGGGGATAAGGAGAAAGGAGGTAAAGATATTGTTGCTAACAACAACAAAAAAGAAACCAGAGAGAGTAATTGAAATATTTTTTGAAGGAATCCTAACCAAGCAGGATAGCTTTGAAAGTTACATGTTGAATTTATTTTTATTGTTGTTGAGTTGCATCCAGCTCTCTCTGAACCCATTGTGGAATTTTCTTGGCAAAGATACTAGACTGACTTGGTATTTTCTTCTCCAGCTCATTTTATTGATTTTTTTTTTAAAGAGCTAAAATACTACGTTGTGATCGACATTCAGTTCCCACCATCCTCTCTCTGGGTTTAGATGGGTTTCTTATCTCAAGATCATTGGAACTGGCCTGAATCCTCTCATTGTTGAAGAGAGGAATTGATCGTTGTATAATCTTGTTATTGCCATGTACAATGATCTCCTGGTTCTGCTCATTTCACTCATCATCAGTTCATGTAAGTCTCTCTGAAATCATCCTGCTGGTTGTTTCTTGCAGAACAATAATATTCCATAACATTCATATACATGATTTATTGAGCCATTCTCCAAATGATGGGCATCCACTCAGTGTCCAGTTTCTTGCCATCACAAAAAGGGCTGCCACAAACATTGTTGCACATGTGGGTCCCTTTCCAGCTCATTTTATGAAACTGAGGCAAACAGGATGAATGCCTTGCCCAAGGTCACACAGCTAATTAGTGTCTGAGCCTGGATATGATCTCCTGGACTTGACTCTTCTCGATTCCAGGCCTATTGCTCTATCCACTATGCCGCCTACCTGCCTCATTTAGACTTTAAGAGAAAAGCAAGCCCTGAATAATAGATTCATCATTTCATATGCTGTTTTCCTTTTCTGTTCTATTATGGACATGGAAATGCTAATTTTATTTGACATTTGTGAAGTTCATTAAAAATATAAGTAGGAATGATTTATGTTACATTATAATTAGTATTGTTAGGGGTAAAACATTTTGGGTAGATTGTATAGTTTATCAATAAACGTTTATTAAGTGTCTATTATGTGCCAGTGCAGTGTTAAGTGCTAGGGATATAAAAAGAAGCAATAAGACATTTCCTGCCCTCAGCAAGATGTCAGGTGTAACAGCTGGCATCCCTGTAATGCTTTAAAATTTGCAAAGTGTTTTACATACATTATCTCATGTGATCCTCACAGTAACCTCAAAAATGTTAAGATAGTTTGTCCATGACATACAACTAGTAAATAATGGGAAAAGGAATTCCAACCTGGGCACTTCTCCCTCCTAGTCTAGTATTAAATTCAATTTTGTACCCTACGCTTAAACATGGTGAAAAAAACTTTGAAGAGCAGGAGGAAAAGGTGTCATCAAGGAAACGTAGGGTAGGAAGGAAAGATGGACTGCTCATGGGGTGAGGGTAACAGTGCCAGGTGGTCAGGCATAGTACTTCACAAGAGAAAGCAAGGAATCTGCACCTTGAGTGTGCCTTTAGTGGTGGATTTGTGGTCAGCACACAGAGCAATTATAGAGGATTAATTTCTAGGGACTCCCAAATCAATGAGACAACAGCTTCGTATGAATATTTGAGTGTAATAGCCTAACTTGGTGTTGCAAAGGCAACCCATACATACCAGTAAGAATATACGGAAATGTGGTTGGTTATTTTGAATTCTGTTATTAAGATATAGAGGGCAGCAAGATGATCCAGTGAGTAGAGGGCTGCTCCTGGGGTCAAGGAGATTTGAGTTCAAATCTGGACTCAGACACTTACTATCTGGGTCATCCTGGGCAAGTCACTTTACCCTGTTTGCCTCAGTTTTCTCATTTGTAAAATAAGCTGGAGAAGGAACTGGTAAACCACCCTAGTATCTTTGCCAAGAGAACCCCAAGTGGGGACATGAAGAATTGGACATGACTGAAAAATATACAATAAAGAGAAAACCCCAAATGGGGTGACAGTTGGATACCACTGAAAATGACAATGACAGAAACAAAATTAGGATGTCTGCTTTTTCTTCTTAGTATTGAGGTCTATAGCTTTGAGTTGATCTAGAGTTCTGTGTTCATCTGGGGCCAATACCTGGAATGACCCCTCTTGATATCCTTGCTGCTCATCAAAATGGATCACAAGAATGCTTAAGACTTTCCGATTGATCCTTGGAACCATGGACTTTCTCTTCCAGTTATGTCATACAGCAAAAGTCTAAAGATTGAGCTCTCAACTACAAACTAAGGAGCTTGAGCCCACTAATGCATGATCTGCTACCAACTTGCTTTGTACATTGAGCAAATCACTTAACCACTTTGGGCATCAAATTCGTCCTTTTACAGAGTTGTGAGTAACAAAATCTACCTGATATTATGGCAGTAAAGTGATACAAGACAGAGGGGAATGAAATGAATGTGGGTTATGTGCCTACTCTGTGCCAGGCACTGTGCTACAGGCTTTATAAATATCTCATTTGATTGGATTTGATAGATCAACATTTTACAAATATGAAGTGGAATGGATGTGTATAATATTAGATTAGTTGGCACATAAATTGAGTTTGTTCAAAGGACCAATTACAATCATAAAGCTTGGTTTCTCTTCCTGGAGTATACCCTCATAGTTGAGAGATGAGTTCACTAATCTTGAAAACTGCTAAAATTCAAGTCCTTGAACATTTGAATAACCAGGTGGTTTTCATAGAGCTGTGGAATTTCCCAGCTGTAAAATCCCCTTCTCATTTCTCTTCTGCTGAAACTCCAGGTTAATGACCTTTGAGACATGGGTGCCAAGCATCTTTTAAATTTGGCTCTAGCTTCATCTCTTTAAAAAAAAAAAAAAAAAAAAGCATTGTCTTTTGCACACCCAAAAGACATGGCTTAACCCTCTCCCTACACATATACACACATACTCTATATCATGGAAATATGTTTTGCATGATTGCACATGTAGAACTTATATCAAATCACTTATTGTCTCAGGGAAGGAGAATGTGAGAAAAGAAGAAAGAAAATTTGCCACTCAAAATTTTAAAACAATGAATTTTTAAAATTGTCTTTGGAAAAAAACAAATATTTCTTTTGTCCTGAGAGGATCCCTCCTTTTTAGTAATTTCTAATTTAGGTTCCATTTAGATTATATTTATTTTTATACATTTAGGTTATATTATATTAGATTACACCCTTTTAATGAACTCTCTTTCCCCACCCTTCCATATCTAACTGTTGAAATCTTTTCCTTCAAGGACCAATTCTCCCACCTCTTCCTCCAAGAAATCTTTCACTATTCCCCCTATTGTTCCCTATTTCTTTTATTTTATTATTAATTTTTTAAATAATTATAACTTTTTATTGATAGAACCCATGCCTGGGTAACTTTTTACAACATTATCCCTTGCACTCACTTCTGATCCGACTTTTCCCCTCCCTCCCTCCACCCCCTCCCCCAGATGGCAAGCAGTCCTATACATGCTAAATATGTCACAGTATATCCTAGATACAATATATGTGTGCAGAACCGACAGTTCTCTTGTTGCAGAGGAAGAATTGGATTCAGAAAGTAAAAATAACCTGGGAAGAAAAACAAAAATGCAAGTAGTCCACATTCATTTCCCAGTGCTCTTTCTCTGGGTGTAGCTGCTTCTGTCCATTGTTGATCAATTGAAACCGTATTGCTCCTTATTTCAATGCCTCCTGGCATTTTAATTTGTAATGGTCTGCCTTTATTCCCTGGTACTCTCTCAATTTCATTTGATTGTAAGCACCTCGAGGGCAAGGACTGTTTCGTTTTCCAATCCCTAGTAGCATAATGTTTAATAAATGTCTATTGATTTTAATTGTGCTAAGGAGGGATGTGATCCCTCATCTTTCATTCTTTTTTTTTTTCTCCTTTCTTTCTTTATATGTAGATATTATATATAAATAAATGCATATATATTTTTATGGTAAAAATATGTATTGTATGTGTATTGCAGTAGGGGAGGTTTTTAATTTAAAAATACAAAATCAATCTACAAGCTGAACTGCCCTTCTCTTTTCTCTCCAGAACCCTTATATGTATGTGTATGTGTGTGTGCACTCTGTGTACGTATCTCTTTTTAGATGTACATTATGTAGGTATATACACATATATGAGTATATGTATACATACACACATACATATAAAATAAATATGTGCATAATATACAGACATATATGCTGAGAGTATGTATATATATGTGGAAATTTTTCTTCAGACCTTGTTTCCTGGATCTTCCCTTTCTTTGCAGAACTCTTCTTATCCTCTGGATGTAAGTGCTCTTTCTCTTTGCAATGCTGCTTATTAAGGCTACTATACCCTCCTGCCCCTGATACAGCCTCTGGGTGTCACTGTGACCATGGGATTGAGAAGCAAGCTCAAGGATTTGGGGCCGGAGTCAGTGGGGAGGGGAAGAGTGCTCCATGGAAGGAACAAATTGTCAGTGGAAAAGAGGCCTCAAAAAGGAAGTTGTATGAGGGAGGAAGAAAGGGGAGGGGAGGTGCAGAGAGGTTGAGAATTGTAGCATTGAGAATTGACTTCATCTTCATAAACTCCATGATCCCCTTTTCTTTTTGGGGATTTTATTTATACTCATTCGCGATGCTATTTGAAAGCTGGAGCAGCTTTAAAACCTACCCTACAGAGTTTACAGAGTAAAATTTGTAAATGTAAATGCTAAAGGTTGCTCTGCCTTTAAAGCCTCCTCCCTCCAAGTTCCTAATTCACCCCCAACTTAACTATAATTCTGAAGAAGGTGGTCAGCAAAGGGATGGCACAAGAAAATCAAGAGAGAGGGTGTATTTATTCCCCTTCCCCATTCTTCTCTCTCCTCTCCTCACTCTTCCATCCCTCCCCCTCCCACCCACCCCCAGACCCCAACTTAAGCAACTGCACAGGGCTTTGAACTGTTTACAAGATATACATTACCTAACGGGCCTGCACTTTGGGGTTTGGAGAGGCCGCTTTTACACAAGTCGGTTGCTAAGGCCTGAGCTGACTCTGTATATGTTATCAGGAGGATGACAGTTTAAACAGGCCTTATCACTGTGTGTTCAATCAAGGTTTATGAGGGCTGATAAAGATGTCACCTAGTTGTTTCATGTGTTCATTAAAATACTATTCCCTGGTGGGATAGAAATGCAAAGTTTCTTTTAAAAAAAAAAAGAAATTTTATAAAATGTGGTTTTTCCCCTCTAAAAATCATTCTTTGGTTTAATATATCTCCCTGGGAGATATATTGTTCCCTTGGTACTTCTTGGTTGTCTACCTATAAACAAAGTGGCTAGTCAACCTTTTGGTTTCCTTGACAGACTGCAAGCTTTATTATCATTTCAATTGACCAAACCTTCATTAACCATCTACTATGTATAGAAACACTCTATGTAGATATAAAAACAGAGAATAGAAACAAGCAACTTATTTTAAATTCAAGTAACTTATATTTTATATTTCAGTCTAATTGATGTTCTTGTATTTAACGTTTTGTATTTTGCAAACATTATTCTGACAAGGTCCATAGGCTTGTCAGATTACCAAAGGATTCTGTGATAATTAAGAACTCCTGATATTGATATATATACACCCGGGGGGGGGGGGGAGAAGACAAATAATTCTTGGCCATAAATAACCCAAACAGACATAGAATTTTACTATCTGTATGACTAAAGATATGTCGCGTCTATACCATTGTTTTTGTAGTGTTTTTCAGTGTAGGTCAGTGATATCAGCCTCATAGAGAAGCAGGGTCCATACAGCTGTATTTAATATAGCTGCAGATCACATATTGACTTAGAAAACCTCATATTAACATTATCTATGTTCTATTGCATTTATTTATTTTGTGTAATATTTCCCAGTCACACATTAATCTGGTGCACAGGGCCTCAGGCAGAAGTATTTGACACCTTCTATAATTCTGGCTTTGGGGAAGAGTAGGATCTTCTTTTATTTAGTGCTTTAAAATTCCTTTCTCTTCATTTGCATTACCTTGGTTTCCTGAGTACTATCCCCATTCTAGAGAGTAAGGAAACTGAGGCTTATTATGATTTGTCTATGAACCCTGGCCTCCTGAGTTCAAGTTCAGTGCTGATTCTACTATACCACAATGACTTTAAGAATCTTATAGACTAACTGTTAAATTGGACTCTTCTTAAATTAAAATTAATTCATTCTGATATATTGATTATTTTCAAGTGTCTTAAATATGCAGAACACCCTAAGATTTAGTTGAGGAGATGCAATGATGTATAAATGAATAAAATACTGTTCTTGACCTTCTAGAGGCAAAAATCTAGTTAAGAGTTGCAACACAGGAAAATAATTACAATGCAAAATAGAAAATGATCAATGTATGAGAAGTACTAATAATATGAGTAGAGAATGCAGTGGATAGAATTTTAAACTGATAATCAAGAAGTTCTGGCCTCAAATATGGCCTCAGACGTTTACCAAATGTGTATACCTAAGGAAATCCCTTAAATCTCTATCTGCCTCATTTGTTTAATCATGATAATAACAGTATTATTGGGCAAGGTGGAGGGAGAAGGTAGGTGGCACAGTGGATAGAGCACTAGCCCTAAAGTCAGGAGGACCTGAGTTCAAATCTGGTCTCAAATCTATTAACACTTCTTAGCTGTGTGACCCTGGATGAGTCACTTAATCTTAATTGCCTTAGCAAAAACCCCCAAACAAACCAGTATTATTTGTAGATTGTGAGGACCCAATGGAATATTTGTAAAATTTTTAGTGCAGTGGCTGCCATGTAGGAGGTAAGTTTTTTTTTTTTTGTTTGTTTAACAAATACTTGTTTCTTTCCTTTCCCTAACTCCTCATATGGAGAATCAAGGAAGATCATTTCCAATGGAAGAATCAGAGAAGGTTTTCTGGAGAAATTGAAATTGAAAATCATGAGAGACTCCTGGAGTTCTTATAATTCTACTTGACCTAAATTATATCCATACTTATATATGCTTGATTTTATCCACATCCTATAATGTATCCACATCTTTATAATGAGTTATTTCAGTCATATCTGATTCATGACTCCATTTGGGATATTCTTGGCAAAGATACTGAGTAGTTTACCATTTTCTTCTTCAGTTCCTTTTACAGATGCGGGAACTGAGGCAAACAAGGTTAAGTGACTTGCCCAAGTCAGGGCTCTATCCATTGTGCCAACTTAACTGTTATTGTTTATACCATATATTAGCAGCTTCTTTTTCCATTATTTTGACAAAAAATGAATTGAGTGAAGGTTGGATGGTGGGAGCAACTATAAAGAGAGAAACTCAAAGATTCTTAAAGTATTTTAACTCAGTTGTACAGTTAACTCAATTGACCCCATATATGGATTCAAATGCCAAAAAAAAAAAAAAAAAAAAAAGAAAAGAAAAAGAAAAAGAAAAGAAAGAAAGAGAGAAAGAAAGAAAGAAAAAAGACAAAGACCAAAAAAAAAAAAAAAAAGCCAAACCAAATAGGAAATTAATTAAATATTTTGAGGTTACAAAAAATAAATATTTTGAGGTTACTGACACAGTCGTGTCAGTATAAACCATTTAAGTTGTTTATTCTTTATTAATTAAAAATATAAACAAAATCAGTGTACATGGCAGCCTAATGGGTTCCCAATAAATGCCTGTTAATTTAATTACATTTTAAAAGGTAGATAATGGGCCAGATTCTGCCTAAAAAGGCTAAGTGAAACCTCATTATAACATACCATGTAACTTTTTGATTTTCTTCTTGTCATTGCCATTTATTTTGGTATAATGAAAATGTTGATATTACATCTGCAGAACCTGAAGGTAAAACCGAAGTATACATAATTCTTTTAAAAATTTGCAGGTAAAGAGAGTGCTTTGAATTCGATAGGGAAAAAACAAACAAACAAATGATTGTTTAAATATTCCCTATCCCCTAATACATTCACCTTTCCTCCAAATGGGTGAAGGCAATATATGAATCTAAGTGAATAAATGGACCTTTCTGTGGCAGGTAGTTTGGATGGTTTACTATAAATAGCATTTTAGTTTTGCAGTTCCTTTATAAACTACGACTTGTGTTAAGGGATCAAAAAAATTTTATTGTATAGGATTTCATTTTTTAAAAATCAACAAGCATTGAATGTTGAATGTGTACAAGGCACTTGCCATGTTAGGCTTTGTGATACAAAGAAAATAAAAAAGTAGTCCTTTCCTGAAGGACCTTTCATTCTATTGATAAAATAAAAACATGTACTTACATATTTGAGAGAGCAATCATTAACTGGGAGGATCAGAGGAGGCTTCATGAAAATAATACCTGGGTTGAGCCTTGAAGAGAGGAAAGGATTTTGAGAAAAAGAAATAATATTGGAAAATCAATCTTGATTTTCCAGTGCCATTGACTCAAGCCCCCAGTGTTGTGGTTTTTCCCAAGTTTGAGATCATTTAATCAGCCAACCATATGTAGTACTTTTAGAAATCAGTGTTTATTAAGGTGGTATAATAAACATTTGATACAAAATTTCTTGCCTTATCTCCCCCCCCCCAAAAAAATGTATAATATTCTCTAGTACGTACAAGTAGACTCAGTTTTAGAGAGCAAAGGGTTGACTCAGCTCCTGGTTACTACAATATCTTTTTTTCCTATTTGTGGGATTCTCAAGAAGTTTATTCCCCTAAGATATAATGCAGTCTCTTTGCTGAGCTTAATAGAGCAATAAGTCTGTAATATCCTTGACTATAAATAATGCAGACACTACTATAGCTATTCTAAGAATTCTGTTTAGGACACCAAGTGAAGAAACTTTCCTGAGATGGCATAATGCCAGGACAGAGATTAAAAAATGGAGAGATCCAACATCCTCTGGATACTTAAAAGTTGTCAAGATAGTGAAATCAAGGTGATGGAGTGAGAATCAGCCTTTTTTGCCTAGTTCTGTCACCACAAACTAGAAAATTCACCAGAACAAATTCTGATGGAGAAAACAAAGAAAAAAAAATCACAGTAGGTCATTAATTTTTTTAGACCAGGGCAGGTTAGGAAGACAGATGTCTGTGGACTGAGGTGGAGACTGGTCAGGTGTACAGCAAGGTGGTAATGACAGGACCATAAGTACTCCAGCACCCAGGAACTGAAAGGGAACTGAGAGAGAGTATCAGGATAGGAAGCACCAGGACAAAAAGAGATTCCAGGAAACCCCTGACCTAGCCTAGGAACAAGAATGGATTCCAACTGGCAGTTCTGTCACCTGTTACTCAGTTCTGGGTCACAGATCCAGGTCAGAGAGAAGTAGCCATGACTAAACGTGGAGATCTAGCTAAGTGCTGAATACAAACCAAATTCCAGAAACTTAACTGGGTGGCACTGAGCCCAGAGGCAGAGCCACAACTCAGTTCTAACTCTTATCCCAGAACATAAGCCTACAGTTGAGAAACAAGGGTAGAAACCAAAAACCAAATGAAAGCCCCTCTTGTCACTCTGAATTTGCAGGACCTCACAGCAGGCTAATAATGACTGAATCCAGCAATGATCTACTGATACTCAACTATATGGAAAATGAGTAAATGCCCATCAATTGGGAAATGGCCAAATAAATTATGGTATATGAAAGTAATGGAATGTTATTGGTCTATAAAAAATTATGAACAAGCCAATTTTAGAAAGATCTGGAAAGATTTACATGAACCGTTGCTGAGTGAAACAAGCAGAACCAGGAATACAGTGTATACAGTAACAGAAAGATGTGCAGTGATCAACTTTGACAGATTTGGTTCTTCTCAGCAGTTCACTTATTTAAGACAACCCTAATAAACTTTGGATGGAATATACCATCTACATCCAGAGAGAAAACTATGGAGACTGAATTCAGTAAATCAAAACATGCTATGTTCCTTTTTTTTTTTCCTCTCATGGTTTATCTCTTTTGTTCTGATTTTTCTTTCCCAACATGATTCATAAGGAAATATGAAAAAAAAAAAAAAAAAGAATGTACATGTATAACCAAAAATGTTATTTTTACATGTAACTGGGAAAAACAAAAATTTTAAATAAATTAGAAAAAAAGAAACTCAACTATTCACAAGTTAGAAGCTGCAGAACTCACTCCAAGAAGGCTATGACAAGCATCTCACTGGGAAGCACTGAAAACTTGTAGGCCCCCAGACTGAGCTGTAAAAACAGAAAAAGTTTAGACACACCAAACTCCCTTTCTTCCACCCCCTATGCTTCACCTCTAGCAAATTGAGAATACTTCATTAATATAAAGACTTGGAAATATCTACAAGTAAAATGTGAATGAAAATTATGCAGGTTGGACACAAGCTCAGTAAGAATTTCTAGAAGAGTTAAAAACAAGAGCTAAAGAAAGTAAATTCAGTTATTTTTATAATCAAATAAGAGTGATAAAGGGGGTAAAAATCATAAAAGAACTGAATGTTAACCAAGAAAATTAGGAAAAAGAGTTAATTGCTTAGTAAAAAGAGCTACAAACCAAGATAAAATAGAACAAAGTCAAAAGACTTAATAAACAGAAGACGAAGTATCTAAGAGGAAAAAAAAAAACTGACCTGGAAAGATAATTTAAGGATCATTGGTTTACTTGAAAGGCATGAGAAAAAAAGCCTAGACATCAGATTTTAAGAAATTATATATATAAAAAAACTAATTAGAAGCATAAGAGGGTAAGGTAGAAACTGAAAAAAAAAACAAAAAAACACGTCACCTCCTGAAATAAACTTCCAATTAAAACTTCCAGTAATATCCTAGCTAAAATCCACAACTCACAGTTCAAGAACAAAGTTATCAAGGTCCTTCTTTAGTCAAAGAAGAAAAAGGGAAAAAGTAGACCTAGTAGAAGAAACCTTTTTTTTTCTCCAGGAGTTTTCTGTTTGGGGGGGTGGGGTTCCATATTCTAAAGGAATTTCTCCCCTTCTCAATTTCTAAGATGATATATAGATTATCCCTAGGACTTGATCATGTTTTGAAGCCTTGTCCAAACATGATATTCAATTCAAAAGTCTTTCTTTACTTCCTCTCAGGTTTTTTGATTGATTGACCAATTGACACCTATTTAAGGTGTTAGTGCTAAAATAGGTTGGGATGGTTCTGATTTTACCTTTCTATGACAATCATTGTGTTTATTTCTTATTATAATCTGTGCATTTCAAATCTATTGTTATTTCTCTGACCATTTCTGAGGTAGTGACTCTGGTCAGAAGTTTTTCAGACTCATAGTTTCTAAAGAGATGGGTAAACCTCTGCTTTACCTTGTGGTATCAGCTAGTCTTCTTGCTGAAGTATGAGGCTAATATCATCAAATAATAGATAACATCTATTAAACACAGATAACAGATCTAAAGTACCTAATCCCTTATTTATGTAAGTGTTGGGCTATTTTCATTAGGATCTGTTAGCACATCAAAAAAAGTTTACAGTGTCTGGCAAGAGATACTTTGTATTTGTGATGGTTCAAGTCCCTAAATTACATTTTCAAGTCTAACTTTGAGGTACCTTTCATGGGTTGCACAACACATCAAATTTCTAAAGAGGAAGAACCCTGACTCATGGCAATAGTGCTGGAAATCCCCATGAATCATTATATAGAATGTAATCTTGAGAATAGGGATATTATTTGTTTTTGTACTCTCACTGCCTAGCATAGTGCCTAGAACAACTCAGGTGAATAACAAATGCTTGTCTATTACTCTTCCCTATATGAAAAATAAAGATAGATGCCTTTTGTATAAAGATTTTCCTGGGTTTGAGGATACCCCCAATAAAATTAAGGATATCCCTTATCATCTCAGAACTATTCCTTTCTCTTTTATTAAAAGGAAAAAAAGCACTTATTTGGGGGCAAGGAATTTGGGAAATAAGGCTTGTTTTCTACTGGGGTATTTTGGAACTGGATTAGGGGAAAGGATAGACAAGATACTTAGCTGAAGAAAGGGGAGGGACAGAGGCACCTTTCTATAAAACTATTGATACCACATCTATGTCTATGACTCAATCCCTCACTTTCCACATTGACAACTAAGTATTTCTTGTCTCTTTTAGTCTTCATTAAACTGTATTGGGAGTGAGTTAGACTGGAAGTTGCTTCAGTACCTTGCCCATCTTTCTCTTTCTAAAGTGTAATATATTTGTGTTCATCAGGTACTCTGGAAAAATGAACTCATACATTCCCATCAGATCTGTAGGTGTCTCCCTATTTCCTGACAGAGAGATTGTGGACCCAAGATAACAGATTGAAATGTATATATTCAGACATGATCAATGTGAGATTTGCTTTTCTTGGCTAGTATATTTAAGACAGTTTTTTCTTTCCTTGTTTCTTTTATTGTTGTTCATTTGGGGAGAAGGTAAATGGAAGTGAAAGTAGATATTAAATGAAAAATAAATGAATTTAAATTAAAAGAAGAAATTCTAGGTCTATTAAATCTTTTTTTGTCTTCTTCAGATTCTGGGCTTATTTGATCATTTGAGGGGGGAAAAACAGATTGGCTTACTGATCTATTTGAATTTAAGCTAGGACTATTAATTAGTCTGTCATCTTTATTCCCAGAGGCAACACTGGGTTAGTTGGAATGGATTCAGGGGAAATGCTTATCTTTCATGAAGATAAATATGGCTCCTAAGAGGAGACTTTAATGTGATTCCCCAGTCATTGTCAGCCTTTCACCAAGACTTCTTTCTGATCCTTTGATTCAGAATAGTCCTATGTTGCTTTTGCAAGGTTTCGTTTCACTCCTGTGGGGTTTTCTTGTACTTACTGAGGAAGTCCAGGAAGACCTCGTTCTTCTCCTGTTCTAAGAAAAATAAAAAAGGTAGCAAGCAATGCATGCCTCAAGGATTAATTTTTACTGGGGGGGATAGTGAGTTGTTAAGTTAATATTTTCAGCATGATATATTAATTTTTTTTATTTTAAAAGCTTCCATTATAAAGGAGAATAATAATAATTATATTATATTAATATAGAGCTTTATATTTATGAATTCATTTGATTTTGAATGATGACCTTGAGAGGTAAGAACTATTGTCATTCCCATTTTACAGATAAAGAATACTGAGAAGGGGAAGTTTAATGTGAAATGGATAAGTATCTGAATATGAATTTGAATCTAATTCTTCTCTTTCAAGGAGTTGTAAATCTGAGTCAAGAGCATGAGAGCAATAGAAGAAGCAATCCCAATGTTAAAATAAATTGTATTTTCCACATAAACTATTGTATTTTGCAAAGCAAGCAGATCTTCCTTATTAATCAGTTAAGCAGACACTTTAAAACCAGAGAATGCAGCTTATGTGAGAAAGAGAGAGAGAGAGAGAGAGAGAGAGAGAGAGAGAGAGAGAGAGACAGAGAGAGATTCCTGTTTTTTTATCTCCAGTCATCCTGATCTACATCTTGCCACTGGACCCAAGATGTCTCTGGAGGTAAAAGTGAGGAGACTGGTGACTTTGCACAGCTCTCCTTCATTTAAATCCAATTCACTTGCATATCATGGCACTATCTCCCTGATGTCATGGTCCTCTTCAAGAGTGAAGGACAAAAAATTACCATCTCTGTGTAGCTCACATTAAGCTAGAGCATGTCCAAAAGGAAACCAACCTATCTTAGCATAAAAGATTGGATTTCATGATGGATGAAGGAATATCAGTTCAAAGAATTGGGGATAGTAAGTTTGGAGAAAAAAAAAAGGCTCTGATAGTTGATATATCTTTGGGATACAGACCTAGGTAGTGATATTATAGCTGGATCAAAGGTTATGCACAGTTTTAAAGTCCTTTGGAGACTGTTATTATTATTACTTTTTTTTTTTTTTTTTTTTTGACTAGGTAAAAAAAGCTATGCTTTGCCTCAATTCTTACCTAGTTTTAATCACTGATTGATCATTGCCTCGGTCAAACTGGGACCTATTAAAAATCTTGGCTTACATTCTCCAATTGAAAAATGGTCAAAGGATATGAACAGACAATTCTCAGATGAAGAAATTGAAACTATTTCTAGTCATATGAAAAGATGCTCCAAGTCATTATTAATCAGAGAAATGCAAATTAAGACAACTCAAAAAGTTATCAAACTGTGCATACCCTTTGATCCAGCAGTGTTACTACTGGGCTTATATCCCAAAGAGATTATAAAGAAGGGAAAGGGACCTGTATGTGCACGAATGCTTGTGGCAACCCTTTTTGTAGTGGCTAAAAACTGGAAACTGAATGGATGTCCATCAGTTGGAGAATGGCTGAATAAATTGTGGTATATGAATATTATGGAATATTACTGTTCTGTAAGAAATGACCAACAGGATGATTTCAGAAAGGCCTAGAGAGACTTACACGAACTGATGCTGAGTGAAATGAGCAGAACCAGATCATTATATACTTCAACAACAATATTATATGATGACCAGTTCTGATGGACCTGGCCATCAGCAATGAGATCAACCAAATCATTTCCAATGGAGCAGTAATGAACTGAACCAGCTACGCCCAGAGAAAGGACTCTGGGAGATGACTAAAAACCATTACATTGAATTCCCAATCCCTATATTTATGCCCACCTGCATTTTTTATTTCCTTCACAAGCTAATTGTACAATATTTCAAAGTCTGATTCTTTTTGTACAGCAAAATAACGTTTTGGTCATGTATACTTATTGTGTATCTAATTTATATTTTAATATATTTAACATCTACTGGTCATCCTGCCATCTAGGGGAAGGGGTGGGGGGGTAAGAGGTGAAAAATTGGAACAAGAGGTTTGGCAATTGTTAATGCTGTAAAGTTACCCGTGCATATAACCTGTAAATAAAAGGCTATTAAATAAAAATAAAATTAAAAAAATTAAAAAAAAGACAATATGGCTGTTGTGTTTTAGGGTACCCAGATATTTTCCTTTCTGTGTATCCCACTGATGTATTGCTAGGTCTAAGGATGAGGAGGTAATCTTGAAAAATATCCCTTGTGTATCTTTTCCACATAGGTATCTTCTACATTTGTACTAATATTAATAATATAATTCAATTATAACAGCATCATTAAAGAATTTGTCTGTGATAATAAAAAAAAAAAAAAAAATCTTGGCTTAAAATGAGCAAAGTCTCCCACAGCCTCCGGGGGCCAGCTCCAGTTATTCTGATCTATATCTTGCCACTGCACCCAGATGACTCAGGAGGATAAAGTGAGGATGGTGACTTTGTACAGCCCTCCTTCACTTAAATCCAATTCACTCTGATGTCTGATGTCATGATCCTTTTTGAGAATGAAGGACAACAATAACAAAATTATCATGTAAAATTTCTTTTTTTTTCCTTTTTCTCTCCCTACTCCAGCCTAGAAATAGCTATCATTAGTACACACACATATACACACACACAATTATTCTATACATACTTCTATTCTTTTTCTTGATATATTGATAATTAAAGTAACTTATTTGCTCAAAGTCATTCTTATTTCATGCAAGTTTTTTCATGTTTTTCTAAGATCACTAAGTTCATACAGAAATATATTTTAAATGATTGTACACATATAACCTTTATCAGATTGCTTGCTGTCTTAGGCAGTCGGGAGGTAAGACAGGAAGGGAAAAAAAAAAACCCCTAAAATTCAAAATCTTAGAAAAACAAATGATATTGAGTTCATCAATTCTTGTAGCATAGTAGTATTCCATCACATCTATATACCACAACTTGTTTAGCCATTCCTCAGTTAATGGGTATCCCTGTAATTTCCATTTTTTTGCCACCACCAAGAGAGCTGTCATAAATATTTTTAGAGCTTGTAGGTTCTTTTCCTTTTTCCCTAATCATCTTTGGAAATAGATCTAGCAGTGATATTGGTGGATCAATAGGTATAGGTAATTTAATAACTCTTTGCAATCTAGTGCATCACAAACCTCA
The DNA here is from genome assembly GCF_902635505.1 of Sarcophilus harrisii. Classification (NCBI taxonomy): domain Eukaryota; kingdom Metazoa; phylum Chordata; class Mammalia; order Dasyuromorphia; family Dasyuridae; genus Sarcophilus; species Sarcophilus harrisii. The sequence continues at coordinate 493,274,770 of NC_045426.1, read as the reverse complement.
ATGCAAGACTAATAGAATAAAATTAAGAGGATCAATTATCAATATCCCCAGAGTTGCTCCCTCATTTAAATCCCATTCATTGGCATGTTTTATGGTCCTTTTCAATAATAAAGAATAAACAACTACAAACTCATTTCTGTCTTCAGCTTCTCTGATTTCCTTCAAGTCTTAGCTAAAATACCAATTTCTACAAGAAGCTTTTCCTGATCTCCCTTAATATTAATGATTCCCCTTTGTGAATATCTCCAATTTCTCCTTTAGATAGTTTGTACATACTTGCTTGGCTGATTTTTCCCCTACTTGACTAACCTCTTTCATAGCAGGGATTATTCTTGCTTTTCTTTGCATTTCCAGAGCTTAGTAAAGTGCATGGCACACCATTGTTGTTGAGTTGTTTCAGTCATATCCAACTCTTCATGACGCCTTCTGGGATTTTCTTGGCAAAGATATTGGAATGGCTTGCTATTGCCTTTTCCCATTCATTTTACAGATGAGAAAACAGAGGCAGAGTTAAATGACTTGCCTAGGGTCAAACCCTATTAAGTGTCTGAGGCTAGATGAGTTTTCCTAACTCCAGGCCTGGTACCCTACTAACTGCATTAGTTAATAGGCATTTAATAAACACTTAAAAAATGTTTGCTGACATGACTTGAGAGAAGAGTTGTCTGAACTCTAAACTACTAATTTTTTATTTCATTTCTTTAGTCAGCAAATTTAAAATTCCTTCATCAAGTGGTGTGCTTGATAATCCAATTTTCAGTGTGAGCATTTATATCTCAGAAATTGACAAATGTTACAAATCAGGGTTTGACTTATTGTTTTGTTGGATCTCCTGACTTAAGAAAAGAATGGAGAAAATGTTAATATAAATTAAATTCAAAAGTAAGATATAGTCATAATTCTATGAGATATGGGGAAACATAATAAAATCAAAACTTTGAAAGAGCAGAAGAGAAGGAAATGTAAAGTATCTTGTTGGTGTTTTTCTCTTCTTTAAAATAATAAAGGTTCTTTCTAGGGGAGAGGGTTTCTCGGGGAGGTTTTCTGGAGGCAGCTTTAGTTTCAGTTACAAGTAAATAATCACCCAAAATCGCAGCCAGCTGATAAAAGTTCAGATCTTTTATTGTGTCCTTCAATCTAGCCCGGTTAGCTCAGGCCTATCTCTCTGCTTGGTTCTAAGAGCTCTTGAAGCTTTGTCCTTGGCTTCTGCCTCTGCTTTCTTCAGCCTCCAGCCAGCACCAAGGTGGAAGATGCAATGAATCTCTCTTGCCTCGAGAGAGGGTTTGTGGTCTTCCTCCCAAAGTGTTCCTCTCTGACCCCTGGGAATGTTCACAAATAACTCTCTCGAGTGGTTCACTGGAGCTGTATTTATGCTGAGTGTAAAAGGCTGACTCCGCCTTCTGGAGGCAGGGATTAAGGAAGGGATGTATTCAGATATCTCTTTCTAAACCTTGAAATCTCCCAAACATGTGAACTCCGATGAGTACTTAAATATTTCTTGCTTCTATGAGCTCTCTAAAGGTGTGACCACAAGCATCGTTTCTATCAGTTTTACTTAGTACCTTGTTTCAAGTTCTGGCCCAAAATATCTCCTTCTAAGATCAAATCAATCAAATCAAACCACGCTAAATTAGGTAATTATTGTCTCTATCAACTCTAATGGCTTAACACTTTATAAAGATTCCAACACTATCTGATATAAATAATTAACTTGGAAAGCAGTTCAAAGAGAGATTATTTAAGAATCCTTTGATTTCCTGAAAACTATAATTAAAAAACCTGAATATTCTAAAATCAAGAAATCATTAATGAAGACTGCTTAGATTTACTAGGTTTTGAGGGAAAAACAAAGATTGAAAGAATCTGCTAATCACCCAAAAGAAATCCAAAAAGAAAAATATTGGTAATATCAAGGCCTCCAACCCCCTCTTTTCCTCCAGTTTCTGATAATGAGGTAGTCTTTCATTTAGCGAAGGATAAGCTATATCCTTCTATATATTCTCCTAGTGATATATCACTACTGTTTCTTTTTCTAATGCTTTCATACATTTCCTTTTCTTGGGTATTAAAAAAAAAAAAAACTATACTAGATTTATTTCCTATTCCTTCAAGCTATCATTCTTTATCTCATTTTACTTTCTTTTAAACTCCTACAAAAAGTTGTCTATCTTCCAGTCTTCACTTCCTCTCCTCTCGCTATTGTCCCCAGACTGAACTATTGTCCCCAGAAATAACACATCAGATAATCTTATCTTAGTCTTCATCCTTCTTTGACCTCCTCATTGCATTTGACATTGTTAACCACTCTCTCTTCCTGGATACACTCTCCTCATTAGGTTTTCCTGACATTACTTTCTCTTGATTTATCTACGTTTTGGAAGGCTTCTTCTCAATCTCTTTTGCTGGCTCCTCAGCCATTTAATACCCACTAAAAGTCATCATGCCCTAAAGCACTACCCTAGGCTCCCCCCCCCCCCTTTTTTTTTTCCTTTCCCTTTCACTTAGTGATCTCATTAGCTCCCAAGGATTTGATTATTCCCTTTATGCAGATGACTCCTAGATTGATGTATCCGGCCCTTGGATCTTCCCTTTAGTTTTAGGTCACCCAGAAGCCATCATCCTTATCAAATGATTCCAAAGAAAAGTAAGAGACAGTCTTAAGTCTTTGGAGGAGTTTATGGTATAATGGGATAGAAAACAAGCACACAACTATGTTCAAACAAGATACATACAGGATAAATTTGAGGTAATCAACAAAGAGAAAGCACTAGCATTAAGAGGAATCAGGAAAAACTGTTCCCTAAATTTTTTTCCCTTCCAATAAATCTTGGATAACTTAGAAACCTTTGACTTTGTTTGCTATCTCATTACATTTTTGCCTCCCCTTTGAATATTAGAAGGATGTAATTGGGTACAAAAATAATATTTTTAAGTTTTTGTTTGTTTTTTTACTTAGGTAAGTATTATCTGGAACTTTAGGGGAGCTAAGTAGCAGATGAGGAAGGAGAGAATTCCAGGCATGCATCACAGTCAATGAAAATGCTAGGAGTCAAGGATAAAATACAGAGTATGTGAAATAAGAACCCTTTGATCCAGCAGTGTCACTACTGAGTCTGTATCCCAAAATTGATCATAAAAGAGGGAAAAGGACCCACATGTACAAAAATATTTATAGCAGTTCTATGGTTGAGGGGATGCCCATCTGTTGGGGAATGGCTAAACAATTATGGTAGATGAATGTAATGGAATATTATTGTTTTATTTAAAAAATGATGAGCAGGCTGATTTCAGAAAAGCCTGGAGAGACTTACATGAACTAACTGATGCTAAGTGAAGTGAGCAGAAAGAATATTGTAGATAGTAACAATTAAATTAGGGGATGATCAACTATGATAGACTTAGCTCTTCTCAGAAATACAGCGATCCAAGACAATTCCAATAGATTTGGAATGAAAACTGCCATCCACAACCAGAGGGAGAATTATGGAGACTGAATGTAGATGGAAGCATACTATTTTCACCTTTTATTATTTGCTTTTTCTTTCTTATGATTTTCCCTCTTTTGTTCTGATTTTCTTTCACAACTCGACAAATATGGAAATGTTTTAAAAAAGAAAGAAAAAGGAAGGGGCCAGGGTAGTTGGTTATTGTCATTCGTTCTCAAAGACGACCAAAACTACATCACTATGCTAAAGTCGAGTTACAGTGTGTCTGACTGTGGCTGATGCGACCAAGAGGAACTCGGAGTGCTCTGCCACAGGTTGGACAGAAATGGTCCATATGAATGTTTGGGGTGAACTCTAACTTTGCACATCTTGAGTTTTTTCTGTGCTAATTCAATTCTGCTTTGCTCACAGAGCACAGCACCTTCTCATGAAGGATTTTGAATACCAAATAGAGGATTTTACACTTGATCCTGGAGACTTATGTTTTAGGAAGATGAGTCTGATGGCTAAGTGAAGGAAAGTACCTATAATGGGGAGATTAAGGCAAGGGTCTGTTTCAATTGCCCAGGAATGAAATAATGAAGACCTGCACCAAAATAATAGTCAAAGACTGAAGAGGAACTATATGAGGGATGTTAAGAAAACAAAGGATAGTGAGGTAGTGCAGCAGATTGAGAGTCAGGCATTGAGTCAGGAAGATATCTTCCTGAGTTCAAGTCTGGCTTCAGACACTTTCTGGGCAAGTCACTTAACCCTTTTTGCCTCAGTTTCCTCATGTATAAAATGAGTTGGAGAAGAAAATGGCAAACTACACCAGTATTTTTGCCAAGAAAAGCTCAAATGGGGTTATGAAGAGTCAGACATGACTAAAACAATTTAACACCAACAAAATAAAATTAACAAAACTTGGCAACTGATTGGATGTGGAGTTGGTGAGAGAAAGTGATGAGCCAAGAATGACACCTGGATTGTAAACTTTAATGACTGGAAAGATGGTGATACCCTCAACAGTTAAAGGAAAGTTCAGAAGAGTAGGGTTTCATGAAGAAAGGGAATGAGTTCCATTTTAGATGACTTAGAACCATTTTGTTTAAGATTTCCAATGGGTAGTTGGAGATGCAAATCTGAAGATTAGGAGAGAGATTTAGAGCTGGATAAGTAGATCCTAGAAACATCAATATAGCTGTAACAATTGAATCAGTGGGAGAGGATGAGATGCCTAGTGAGGGAGAAAAGGAAAGATTCAGAATGAGTGTGTCTACAGTTAATGTTTATGACTTGGGTCTAGAGCCATCAAGGTTAGTGGAAAGGATGAGAGAACCAGGATAGAGAAAATCAGGAAAACCTAGAGAGGAAAGTATCTACAGGAGGGTAATTAATAGTGTCAAAGTTTGTGAAGAGGTCAAGAAGCATGAAGACTGAGGAAAAGCCATTAGAAAAGGTTGTTAAGAGCTCATTGCTAGCTTTGGAGAGAACAGTTTCAGTTAAAAATTAGGATGGAAGAGAGATTGTAAAAGATTAAAAAGAGAGTGAGAGGAGAGGAAGTAAAAGCATTGATTACAGATGAGAAATTTAAATATAAATCGGAGAGAGAAATACAGGATGATAGCTAGGATGGAAGATAGACTCAGGAATTTTTGAAGTTTGGGATTATGTGGACATGTTTATAGACAGTAGGAAGAAATTAAAGATAAATGAGAGACTGAGGATAATAGAGGGAGAATTTTCTGGAAAAAACAGGATAGAAGGGGATCAATTGTACACATGTACACAAAGGGCTTTAACTTGATAACAAGAAGGGCCATCACTTCATGTGAAACAGATGATGGAGGAGATTATGGCAGATGGTATCTGAATGAAGTCAAGAACAGAGAAGAAGATGGAACTGTTAGTGAACAGACTAAAATTTGTTTTCACTGAATTATGAGGCAAAGTTCTCAGTTGAGAGGGCATGGGTGAGAGATATGAGGAGAAATGAAAAGACTTGGAAAAGCTGCTTTTGCAAGTGGGATAGTAAATCAATCAAGGAAGTATAAAAATATTGCCTTGCCTTGGTGATGGTCCAGTAGAGATTATATAAATTTGTTGTAAACCCAGTCACCACAGTTTCATGATTTTCTCTAGCTTCTCTCAACAGAAGCAACAGCTTATAAAAAGAAGTGAACCAAGTGAATGATGGAAATAATCCAAGGCTGAGTTTTAGCAGGGCGAGATCATCCATAGGATAAGATCCATGGATCATCCAAAACACTTAAGAGGACAGTATAGAGTTAAACTGGTTCACCAAAGGGATCAAGATGGAGAAGAAACTCAAGCCAGTTCAGGGGTGATAACCTGGGAAAGAACTAGGAAAGATAAAGCATTAGCCACCAAAGTGTGGATGAAGGGTTTGGGGTTGCAAGGAAGAGGGAAAAGTGGAATGACAACAGAATGTGATCACATAAGGGAATTTCATGAAAATGGAAGTGGAATTCTCAGGGGTAGTGATGACACAATCAAGGGTATGACCATCTTTGTAGATAGCTGAGGTGGGGGTGAGAAGTAGGACATGGAAATTAAATAAACTGATATCTTGGGAGGTTAGGGAATATCAATATATATCTTAAAGTCCTCTGGCACAAGGTTAGGAGTTGTGGATGAAAGAAAGACTATTCGCTAACCATTGAATTCATTGAGAAACAAGGGAAATATTATGGAGGTCAGTGGACAACAAAATCACAATATTGACACGGAATTAGAAATGGATTTAGTATAGTCTTGTATTTGTTCTTTTATCTTCTCTGATCAAACATTAACTCCTTGCATGTAGGAATTGTTTCTTCCTTTGACTTGATTAGCACAATGCCTGATGCTTAATAGATGGTTAATAAATGCTTGTTGATTGAATGATTAACAAATATTATTTGAACTGAATTTTGACCAATAATCCAGGTGTCAAATTTCTGAAATTTGAACCTTTACCCTAAATAGTTTCCTGTGGTCCTCAGAAAGAATTGGCATGATTTATGCATTAGACATAAGGTGACCATATTGCCAGGCTGACCTATTTAAGTACAGGTTGTCACCAAACTAATGGGTAGTGTACCTCTGTAAACCACCCTATCTAAACTAAGTCAGGGAAATATTTACAAGGTAAATCAATGTGCTTAACAGTTACACTCTGGCTTGGAGCCTGGGACCCTGCTTCTTGGCTTGGGACAGTTACTCTATAGCGTGTGGCTCAATAGATCAGAGTACAGTTGAGACTTCTGTAGATTTCCAAAATGTCTGCCCTTCACTGTGAGAGCCATTCAGCTCATCACCCCTCTCATTACTGTATGTAACCTCTAGTCCCCATTTTCTGAACAACTAGGTGACACAGTAAATAGAGTACCAGACCAGGAGTCAGGAAAACCTGAATTCAAATCCATCCTCAGACACTTACTAGCTGTGTGACTGTAAGCAAGTCACAATCCTGTTTCTCTGAGTTTCTTCATCTGTAAAATGAGCTGCAGAAGGAAATGGCAAATCACTCCTGTATCTTTGCCAAGAAAACTCCAAATGGGGTCATAAAAGTTGGGCATGATTGAAACAACTGAACAACAGCCCTGTATTCTGGTCTCACTGAAAAGTGTTGCTTTAATTATATATTTAACTTGTAGTTTCTAAAATGTCCCAGCATTTTAGCATCTAAAATGTCCCAGCATCTGGGGTTTCCAATTAGTTTATCAATGATGCCCCAAGGAGCAAAGAGTGACCTTTAGAAATTACTTTAAGGATCCATCCCAGTGGTAGATGAGACATGGAATTGGTGAGATCAGTGTTGTGTGGAAATTGTGCTAACTTTGATCCCAATCTCCCAGAAAGCAAAATGAGATAGGGGAGAATGTGTCTTCAAAGTGTTGGGAGGAATGATCAGACATTCCCGCCTCCCCTGAGGCAATTGGGGTTAAGTGACTTGCCCAGGATCACACAGCTAGGGCTGTTAAGTGTATGATGCTAGCTTTGAACTCAGGTCCTCCTGACTTCAGGACTGGTGCTCTATCCATCTTGGCCACCTAGCTGCCCCCAGACATTTTTTTCTTGCTACATTTTTGAAGTAAATATCCCCTTCTCATAACTAATTTATGTTAAATGATTAGATGGGATTGGGACACTATCAATAGGAGGAAGGGAGCACATTACTAGTGGGAGGTTGAATTAATGACATTAGAAAAGGAACACCTCCTGAAACAATTGGGGAAGGGGAAAGAACACTGAGGGGAAAAGTAACCAGAATATACTTGTTACATTGTATGATTGGGATATAGAGAAACAATAGAAGTAAAAGTGAAGTGAGAATGAGCAAGGATTGTTGGAAGAAATTATGAACTAAAGAGTCTGGAATTCCTTGGCTTGGTAGTGGGGAATAATTGAAGTTTTTTGAGTAAGCACCTGGTCTTTTGAGTAATCAACTCATTTATTTAGCACTTTGAAATTTACAAAATATAACAAGCTTTTGAAGCACGTTGTTCATGCATCATTATCCTATTCTTACAGATGAAGAAATTGTAAATAGATTTGTTCATGGCCATCTAACTAGAAGCATCAAAATGAATATTTGAACCCATGTCCAGCACTCTCTCCACTACACGACTCAGATGTGATAAAAGTAATGTTTTAAGAAGTTTTTTTTTTTTTTCTTTCTAACAGTGATAGGGGAAATGAAGAGGATGGTATAAATGCAAGAAACACTATGAAGGAAGCTAGGACTTAGTCGTTAGATATGGGAGAGAGAGGAGTAAGTCGGAAAGGAAATTAGAACCCTGGAGAGAGGAACATAAAGATGAGACTGATGATGTATGTTTATCTTAAATCATTAACTCCTTAGGGAAAAGGACTGAGTTTTTCTGATTCTTTGCACAATGGCTTCATTCTCTGGGTCTGTGATCTCAATGGTGGGCTACTTCTCCAATAATACAGATCACATCCTATCCAGTCCTATGGAATTCTTCCTCAATAGCTTATTATTTAATGGATTATTTGGGTGCAGAATTGTAATATATACATGCATATATACTTGTTTACATCATACATACATACATATATATATACATACATTATGATATATACATATATGCATAAAATGGCTAATTTATTTTGCTTGACTCTGAATATTTGTTTCAAGAGCCGTGGAATATATAGTATAAGGGAGATCTAGCAATTCTGATGTGAAGGCTTACTGTTCCACAGTTGTTGTTTCACTTGTAATTTCAAAGAACTGACACGCACAATAGCCACACTCAAGGTTTCTACTTAAAGGATTTCATTTTCTTTAGAACTGGTTCACTGAGGATCAAATGAGGTAATACATGTCAAAGTACTTTGCAAACTAGGTATTGTGAAATATTAGCTCATATTTATGTAGCACTTTGCAATTTGTCATTCAAAAAAACATTTTTCTTGTAAGCTTACGAGGTAGGTAGTTCAAATATTATTACTGCCCACTCTTACCTGTGGCTCCAAGAAATTGTAGCATGAATAGTGGTCACACATCAGTAAAATCATCTCATCTCATCATAGTCAAGCTAAACTAGGTTGAAGGTAACCAATAGGTCTCAAATCTGTTGGAGAGCTAGGAAAATGTCTACTCCAATACATATAAAGACTTCCCCAGGCAAAATGGACAGATGAAAACAATGTTTTCCAATAGCCATGAAAGAAACTGAAGTAGATACTGTGGGTTGCTTAGAGCTTGGTCAGACATCTAAGGTAACAACGTCATCGCCAGCCATCCTGACCGTCTTGCTCCTGGACTTTGAAGACTAAGAGTGAAATCGATGACTTTGTACAACTTTGCTTCCCTTAAATCCAATTCACACTCAAGTCAAGATATTATCTCACAATGCCATTGTTCCTCACCAAAAATGAAGGGCAAGCAAAAAAATATTTTATTTTTCTTCTTTTCCAAATTGGGCTAGTGGGCAAGAGGGGGAAAAAAGCTATTTTGAAAAAATAAAAGTAGTTCCATTACAAGGGAGGAAAAAGTAATTTTGGAAAAAAAAAATTTTTTTTAAATAGTTCATTAGAAGGGGTCCATCTAATTTCCACTGATGTTTTCAGGGGCTCTCTTTAAGATATTTCTTGCTCTGCCTCATGGCTCACTTGGTCAGAGTGAAATCATCTTAATTAAAGAGGAGGCAGTGTTGGATTATGGCTCCTGCCACCCTTGGAGCAATGAATGAAAAGTTTAATTTCAGGTGCTGAAGTCTGGGCTGAATCTTCCAAGTTTCTTTGATTTATTTTTGTGATATGTTCTCCTTTTCTCTTACCAAGCTAATTGTCCTCTTCTGGATCCACTTTAATATGTGTTTTCTGAAAACACAGTACCCTAAATGGAAAGCAATCTGAACAAAAGTGAGTCAATGAATTATAGTTGATTTTGACACTGTGAGCTTTAATCCCAAACCCTCAACTGCTTCCACTTGGGAGGAACTCTGATCAGTGCCTCTGGTCTTCTCATCCTCAGAGTATCCCTTCACCCCCTGACTCTCTTCTCCCACTGATGAATTCTTTTTAGGGACCTCCCTTTTGGAGAGGTGCCTGTTAGCATTCCTTTACCCCTCTCCTAGCCTGTGCTTCTAACTCTCCAGACTCTGTCACCACATCCCAGCTTCCTCCTCTCCCTCTTTCTCAGTTCCCGTTTATGTGTAGTCATCTTCCGTAGGAATGTAGTAAACTTCTTGTGGACTACCTTTCTGATGCCTGACACATATTAAGCGATTAATACATTTCTTTTTTGCCTTTCTTCTCCTGTCTTCTTTTTTCAGCAGAAATTTTTTTGATGGCATCATTTACTCTGGTTCTTCTTAAAAATCCCCTTATTTGTCATGTGTTGCAGTCACAGGTGTTCTCTTTACAATTACAAATCGAAGCTTGATTTATATTGTTATTGATTGTCTACATTTAAGAAAATAATGGAGAAAATAATGTGGGTTAAAAATCAAGAAGAATGAAGATAAATTCGAGAGTGAGAATGATAGAATTTCAGACAATTTGCTAGAGAAAACAGAATGGAATGGGATCATCTATCATGTAGATCACACACACATATTTTAGAAAGCTGGCTATTAAACATATACTAGCAAACCTCTGATTGCAGTGATCTCATATCTCATAGTCTCCATTGCCCTCCAGTGATACTCATTTTAAATTCTCTTTTTTATTATTAGTTTTTTTATTTTCAAAACATATGCATAGATAATTTTTAGCATTCATCCCTGCAAAACCTTAGGTTCCATTTTTTCCCCCTCCTTTTCCCCCACTTCCTTCCCTAGATGGCAAGTAATCCAATATGTGTTAAACATGTACAATTCTTCTATATATGTTTCCACAAATATCATGCTGCACAAGAAAAATCTGACCAAAAAGGAAAAAATAAGAAAGAAAACAAAATACAAACAAACAATAACAAAAAGAGTGAAAATGCTATGTTGTGATCCACACTCAGTTCCCACAGTCTTCTTTCTGCGTGCAGATGGCTCCCTCCATCATAAGACTGTTGGGGAACAGGCCTGAATCACTTTATTGTTGATGAGAGCCATGTCCATCAGAATTGCTCATTGTATAATCTTGCTGTTGCCGTGTGTAATTATCTTCTGGTTCCACTCATTTCATTTAGCATCAGTTCATATAAGTCTCTCCAGATCTCTCTGAAATCATCACAAGATCCTTGGAACCTCATTTTAAAATTTAACTGTGTTCCTTGACTTGTAGTCACACAGCAACATTGGCGTGATATGAATCTATATGTGATATGAATCTATATATTATGTTTTTATAATTGCTTAACAGATTTTTTCCCTCCCACCCCTCATCTTGGATAATGAAGATTGACCTACTCTTCTGAAAAACTGCATCTAACTGTGCTAAGCGTCAGGGGTGGAAGCAAAAGACCGGGCAATGGCTGCTCAAGAATCTGCAGTCATTAATGGAGAAGACTTCAGGCAAAATAATTATGTACAAACAAGTTATATAACAATGTGATTAGGATATGATTTTTAAGGAAATAAGAGTTGGGGACGGGTTAAGGAGGGAGTCTGAGGAAAGTAGATGGTGGGATTGTAGTTGGGTCTTGAAGAAACTCAAAGTAGCCGTGAAATAGAGGCGAGGGGAAGGCATTCATCAATGAAAAGTCATGAAGGCAAGAGATGGATGGAATGTCCTATGCTGGGGACCCCAAGAAGGTCTATTTCTCCAAAATTAGAACTGCTGCTTTGAATGCCCAGAGAGTCCCTGATGCTTTCTCCGAAACCTTTCATTCTCCTTTGAGTCAGACAGAGGTTCACAGAAAGAGGAAGTGGGGGATTGGGAGAGAGTGAATGAGTGTTTGCTTAGCATAAAGAGTTAGAGGCCAAATTGAAGAAATTCAGAGTAGAGTGGAGAGTGGGAGGGGAAGCAAGATTTGCATGTCCTTTCTTTTGGCCAAGCTAGCCTAGTTTAAGAGACCTTGGCAGAAGAGCCCAGAAGTAAACTGAGTGGCCTTCCTCACAAAGGGGACCCATGGGGCGTGTGAGGGGGAGGGGGAGACTCAGCCTCAGCCTGGCCACAACCTCCTTGAAGATGCAAATTGATAAATAAACATTAAAACAATGAGGCCCCAGCTAATCCCCTCACAAAGGACAAATTGCTAATCTAACCTCACAGCCAGGATGGCTGGTCTAGTCTAACAATGGCTGCATTTATAATTTATGTTTTATTTGTAAACTGACAGTGCCCAGCCAGGTTAAATGGATTTAGTCTCACCTGCCTTGGAGGGGGAGGGAAGGACCTGGGTAATCCTTTCATTCTCTTTTCGCCCCAGTGAAACAGTCACCTGATCTGAGCCGGCCAAATTTTTGCCATATTCCTCCAGTTACTGCTAAATCTCTATTCAACAATAGGACCAGTGTCTGAAGGGGGAAGAGTTGGGGTTGGGGAGGGGGGGGCTACACTTAGGGGGTGGGGAAGTGGAGTCATTGCTTCCAACTCTTGGAAATGTTCTTGGCTCCTCAACCTCCTCCGAGCCTCCAGCAAGGTTCTATTGTACTCCTTTTTTTCTCCATGACGATCCTTTGTCAGTGTCCAGTCATTGACATCTGTCAACTGGATGCTGCCCTGGGATCTTGGCTACCAAATTTCTATATATACCTAGGCCCCTAACTGGGTGTCTGGAATGTTTGTGTGAAAGAGTTCACTATTTTAGCCTGACTCTACTCTCAATGCCTAATTTTCTCCTTCCCTTCTAGAGACTGTCACTAAGGTGAGAGCTCACCAGCTCATTCATTATTCCAGCTGACTTGCCTGAGGTGAAAGTCTGGCACTTAGGGCTAACACCAGGGCACCTACGGTGTTGGCTTGAACCTAATCATCTAAGGGGAAAATCACTAATAAATCTCGGTCTGTAGTCTTCCCGTCACCCTTGGCCCTACTTCCCCACCTTACCCAAATACTAGTATCTGCTGCTTCCAGTCACCCCATCTCTTCTGTCCTCAGTTCCTAGAAATTCTTCCAGCTGAGGTGAATTCAATGTGTGCTTTTGTTGCTGCTGTTTGAGGGAAAAGAGAATGTTTTTCTAGAGTATCTGTCTCCCTCAGGACATCCTGTCTTCCATTGCTTTGAACATTACCACCATCATGCCAAAGAGGACAAAGTCTGGCCTTTCAAGTCAGGGCCGTTTCGGTCTGTGTGGTCTCCAGTAAGTCTGTATATGTTGTGTATCCTGCACCAGAGGGTTATGGGTGAGGAGGAAAGTTGAAATGCCCCAGCAAGAACCCCTTTCTTACCACAAAATTTGAATTCAAATCCTGATCCCAAATTACTAATCCTGATCCCTAAATAACTAAGAATAAGTGAGTTTCTCTTGAAATACTGACTCAAAGGAGTCTTTCTTTTCCTTCACAATGATGAAGAGGTTGTTTTTTGAGACCTTAGAGTCAATGAAAAGTTGGCCTTGAAGAAGGATGGGAAATATAGAATACAGGTTGGAACAGACATAGAAACTTTATTTTCCTCCTTTTCTCCCCGCTCCCTTCCCAACCCCCATCTTGTATGGGGTGGCCTGATCTATCTTGCTTGCCTTAAAATCAGATCCCAAAGATCAACACCCTCCACACATTGTCTGATATGTTAAGTACCACTGGATGTCTGTGTAGACTTAGACCTCCCTCCCCATTTCTATTATCTGATCAAAAGGTCACCTCCTGGGCCCAGCTTCCTACTCCCGCCTCTTCTCTGCCCTCTTAGTCCCCAAATTGCCTGGTGTGTCTGTCTCCATGAGATAAAGGTCTGAGCTCAGTTGATTCTGATTCTTCAAGAAACCTGGTCTCAGTCTGAGGTTTTGATCTCAAAGGTCTTCCTGTCTGGGAGAGAAAACTCTACTCTAGTCACTCCCAGAGGTTTGATGCCTCTTTTACTGTTTTTTTCTGTAGTGACACAATTTCTGTGCTTTCTTCTTTTTTCAGAACAGCTGAGAGGGCTATGATTTCTAGATGAGGGGCTTTTATTTTCAAGACATTCACCTGATTTTTTAAAAATCATTATCTCAAGGTCTTTTTGCTATAGCTAGTGGTTCTGCCTGTAGAGTTAAAAAAACAAACAAACATTTTTAACATCTCTTTTTCCATTGTTCTTCACTTCTAATTAGTCATCAAGTCCTGCTGATACTTCCTTTGCCATGTTTCTTAGCTTTGATCCTTATTTCCATAGTCACTATCCTAGGCTATCTCCATCCTGAAGCAACTTCCCCAGCCTAATTAGTCTTCTCAACTTTACTAACTTGGCCCACAGAAATCTGCTTGTATGATCTTGTTAAAATCATTTAATCATCCTGGTCTGAGTTTTGTCAACCATGAAATGAGGGAGTAGGTGGGACTTCATGACTTCTAGGTCCTTTCCAGTTCTAAATTTGTGCTACTTCTTTGAGACAGGGATTGGATGTATAATTTCATCGATCTACTGAACTCCTGAGAAAGAAACTACCAGTGGAGATGGAACTTTCTCTTCAACCTGGAATCTTAAAGAAGTGCAAAAGAGTAGTGAACTGAACCAGCCATTCTGAGGAACAATTTGAAACTAGGCCTTACAAACTATAAAATTGGGCATACCCTTTAATCCACCAATACCACTATTAGTTCTATATTCCAATGAGATTTTTTTAAAAAAGAAAAAGACCTATGTGTACAAAAATATTTATAGAATTTTTTTTGAGTTGGCAAAGAATTGGAAATTGAGGGGATGCTTATCATTTGGGGAATGGTCCCACAGACTGTGGCCCAACAAGTTGTGATGCATTTCTAGTGTGCTTTAAGAAATGACAAGGGGGTTGGTTTCAGAAAAACATTGCAAAACATATAAAACTAATGGAAAATGAAGTGAGAACGAGATCATTGTGCACTAACAGCAATCTTGTAATGATAATTCACTATGAAAGACTTGATCCAAGATAATTCCAAAGGACTCATAATGAAAAAAAATCCTATCTGCTTTCAGAGAGAGAACTAATAAATTTGAGTGCAAATTAAAGTATAATTTTCTCAGTTGACCTACCCTATATAGTCAAGATAGAAATAGGTTTTGCATGATTGCAAACATATAACCGATATAATTTTGCTTCTTTTCTCAGTGACTAAAGGAAAAGTGAGAGGAAGGAAGAGAAATTGGAACTCAAAGTTTAAAAAGAAAAGAATGCTAAAAAGAAATAAATAATAATTTAAAAAAGAAACATATACCAACATAATAATTGAAGAGAAAAAGAAATTTATTTGTACATAGTTTATATTGCTGTTGCATTTAGTAATAAAAAAACATGGAAAGAATCCATACATGGCTAAATATACTATATTATTTCAAAAGAAATAAAAAACATGGAAATATTAAAATGTATAACACGGTATAAAGTGGAAAAAGAAAGACAATTCAGCAGTATATAGTATATGTACCAGAAAATGCGAAATTTGGAGCACAGTATTCAGTCAATTGGGTAAAAAACCATAATATTTGAATAATCATACTTGTATTAAAATTTTTATTTTCCTAGTAATTAGTCATTGAAACTTCTTAAGTTAGATAATGACATAATTATTCCTTATTTTAGGAACATCAATCTGGCAGTCGTTTGGTGAATGGATTTGAAAAAGAAACTGAAAATTAGAAATCCCAATAGAGGAAGCTTTGGTGATGAAGACCTGATCTAGGATGGTGACTGAGTGAATGGAGAGAGGGAATGAATATCAAGACAGTCCATCAACTAGCATTTATTAAATGCCTACTATGTACCAGATACTTTGCTGAGCACTGAGATAGAATGCAGAGAAAGGCATGAGACAATTTCTACTTCGGAGGGACTCACACCAAGACAGCCAACAAGCTAGTGACTGTGTGGATATATACAGCATAGGTTGGTCAGGAGAGGGAAGACACTGGCATCAAGGGGAACTGGGAAGGG
Source organism: Sarcophilus harrisii (assembly GCF_902635505.1). Classification (NCBI taxonomy): domain Eukaryota; kingdom Metazoa; phylum Chordata; class Mammalia; order Dasyuromorphia; family Dasyuridae; genus Sarcophilus; species Sarcophilus harrisii. The sequence goes on along the minus strand of NC_045426.1, from coordinate 493,258,882 downwards.
ATTCTTGTAGAAAGTGGGATGCTGGGGAGTGATTAAGATATTTAAGCCCCATGTGAAGTTTCCAAGTTCTAGTTTGTCCCTTAAAGATTGGGGCTACCCCAAAAGGCTATAAAACTGCATATGCTTTGATCTAATAGTCTCATTACTGGATTTGTACACCAAAGAGATAGTAATAATGGTAAAGGACCTACATGAGCCAAAAATGTTTGTAGCAATTTTTTTTTTTTTTTTTTGTAATGTCAAAGGAATTGGAAATTGAGTGGATGCTCATCATTTGGGGAATGGCTGAACAAGTTATGGTATATGAAATATGGTATATGAATGTAATGGAATATTATTGTTCTATACGAAATGATCAGCAGGCTGATTTCAGAAAAACTTGGAAAGACTTATATGAACTAATGCTTAGTGAAGTAAGCAGAACCAGGAGAACATTGTACACAGTATAGCAAGATCGTGTCATGATCAACTTTGATCTTCTCCGTAATACAGTGATCCAAGATAATTCCTATATATTTGGTATGAAAAATGCCATCTGCATCCAGAGAAACAACTATGGAGACTGAATGTGGATCAAATCATATTGTTTTCACCTTTGTTGTTAATGTTGTTTGTTTCATCATTTGTTTTTTCTTTTTCATGTTTTTTCCCCCTTTTGGTATGATATTTTTTGTACAATATGACAAATATGGACATATATTTAAAAGAATGGCACGTATTTAATCTATATCAGATTGCTTGCCATCTTGAGGAGGGGGAAGTAAGGGAGGAAAGAGAAACATTTAAACACAAAGTTTTATAAAAATGAGTGTTGATGTGCATACCTTTTGATCCAGCAGTGTCTCTACTGGGCCTGTATCCCAAAGAGATCATAAAGGAGGGAAATGATTGTCCAAAAATGATTGTGCAAGTGTGTACACTTTGTGTAGTGGCAAGAAACTGGAAACTGAGTGGATGCCCATCATCTGGAGAATGGCTGAATAAGTTGTAGTATATGAATGTAATGGAATATTATTGTTCTATAAGAAATAATCAGCAGAATGATTTCAGAAAGGCCTGGAGAGATTTACATGAACTGATGCTAAGTGAAGTGAGTAGAACCAGGTGAACATTATACATGGCAACAGCAAGATTATAGGATGATTAATTTTGAAGGACATGGCTCTTTTCAACAATGGGATGATTCAGGCCAGTTCCAATGGCCTTATGATGGAGAGAGCCATCTGCACCCCAGAGAGGACTGTGGGGATTGAATATGGATCACAATGTAGTATTTTCACTCTTTTTGTTGTTGTTTGTTTGCATTGTTTTCTTTCTCCTTTTTTTTTCCTTTTTGATGTGATTTTTCTTGTGCAGCATTATAATTGTGGAAATATATATATATGTATTGTACGTGTTTAACCTCTGGGAGGTTAAACATCTGGGGAGGGAGTGAAAGGAGAGGAGGGAAAAAAAAATTTGGAACCCAAGGTTTTGCAAGGTTGAATGTTGAAAATTTTCTATGAATATGTTTTGAAAATAAAAAAACTTTAATCATAATAATAAAATAAAATGGGGATAACAATAAAAAATGAATGTTGAAAACTATCTTTACATGCATAAAATACCATTGAAGGAGAAAAAAAAGGTTGGTGGCTCTTTTCCATTTCTATCCCTATTTTCTTTTTCCAATCTTGACTTGGATATGAGACATCTAAGATGCGCAAGCAGAGATGGTTTTGGGGAAAAGAAGTAGCTGAACTCCCATTTTTGTAGGCGAAGAGAACTTATTTAGGACAATGTCACAGACAATATACAAGGACTAGTTGACAGTGTCAAAATGGTCAAATAGGTGCTGGGGGCCAATCTATTTGCTGGAGGAACCCTTTTATTTTTGGAGGATAATCCTGACCTTCTGGAATCATTCTCCTGTGGGTAGATTTGTTACTATTCACTTTGTAGTATATCATATTGTTGACTTTAGATATATCTGGGGCCAAAGCTGTAGATTGTTTGGGAACCAAGATTTCACCTCATACTTATATATTATCTTGTATTATTATTATTATTTTAAATTTCCCAGTTCATCCTTCACCTTTTTCCTAGTCAGATAATGAGGTGGTATAGTACATAGAGTACTATGGTCTGAAGTCAGGAACACTGAGTTCAAATCCTACCTTCCAAATTTATGGGCTATGTGATCCTGGGTAAATCACTTAATCTTTATCTGTCTTAGTATCTTTAACTTTTAAATGGGATAATAATAATATCTATGTCTCAGGGTTGTTGGGAGGATCAAATGAAATCATATATGTAAAGTACACTGTGCCTAACACGTAGTAGGCTCAACATAAATGCTTGTTTCCTTCTATTTTCCAAATATACCCTAACAGGTGCCTCGCAGAATGTAGACACATTATTAAATGTTGTGAATTGATTAGCCAAATCCATCATCTGGTTTGGAGAAGAAAGAACAAGATAAAAGAGCAGAAAACTTTACTGCAAAAGTCTAAATTTTACCCATTTTGGAAATGGAATTTTTTCAAATATAGTCATATTACTAACGGTTCACTTATGTATTTTTTTTTCCTTGGAACAGTTCTGTGAAGGAGACGGAACAAATATTATCCCCATTTAACAGATGAGGAAACTCAGACTCATAAGAATCTCATAAGTCATTTTACTTGTGGACACATTGGTAGCAAGAGCCAGTGCCAAGATTTGATCCTAGAACTTTGAGAGAAATGCTCAATCCATTACATCATGCAATGTGGGAATGATTAAATTAGTGTTGTGTGGCCTCAATTTATAGTGTTTTTTAGAAGGAGTTGCTAATTTGAAAAGTTTTTAAGACCTTTGAAAAATATAAAGCTAAAGAGTTTTTTATATATATAATGTATGTGTATTTAGATAGATACACATTTATCTATCCATATACATATACTATATAATTTTTGTTTTCACACTTGGACTAGGACATGTTTTAGTTCTAGGTGCTAACCTATTTCTATGGATCTATGAATGTTTGCATTCCTTATATGAAAATTGCAGGTTACTTATGCCTTCTCAACATGTGTCATTCATAATTCATGATTCCCCATAAATCCTCCACCAGGAGTGGGAATTTACCCCCAACATGGTAGGAACTTTCTTCTAGAGCTCTTGACATTTTATGGATTGCAATGGAACATACAGGCACACTTATTATCACTCATTCTTCTTAGGAAAATGCCTTATTTCCTTTTCCAGTTATACAGCTCTCTGAAGATATGCTTTATACCATACCCTTCATGTCATTCTTTTTTGGCAACATGTGGTAAACTATTCAATCCCATCCCATGATTCTCCATTATACTTTGGGTGTTCCTCCTTAGCTTTAATTTCTTAAAATTTCTTAGTTTAATTTATTAAATAAATAAATTTAATTAAGTTTAATTCCTTAAAAATTTTTTTTAAAAGTTGTTTTATAAGTTGTTAAGTTTTAATCCAGCTAAGATCCTTTTTTTTTTTTTTTTTTTAAACCCTGCCCCTATGCTTCAACTGAGATCAAAAGAAAAACAAAACCCACTGAAAAAATGTATGGTCAACCAAAATAACTTCCCACATTGCCCATACTTGAAAAAATTTTTTGTCTCATTCCACATTCTAAATCCTTTCTGAGGACCCACCCCTCTATCAGGAAGTAGGTAGCATATTTCCTTAGTTCTCTGGAATCTTGGTTGATCGTTAAGTTGATAAAGAGTTCAGCACAATAGTACTCCATCACATTTATATATTATAACTTTTACATTCATCCCTCAATTTATTGGCATTTCTTAAGATTCCCATCCTTTGACACTTTAAAAAGAGCTATAAATATCATTAAACATTCTTACAATGTGTTAGGTTTAGGACTAATCCTTCTCTTAATTAACTCTTCTAATTCTCCTTCCCCTTGTTCCCTTTGCCTCCTGTTTCTCTGTTGAGTGAAATGTATTTCTGCACCCAGCTCTCTCTCCTTCCTTCCCTCCCTCCCTCCTTTCCTTCTTCCCTTTCTCTCTCTCTTCTTTCCTCTTTCCATCTCCCTCTCTTCCTTTCGCTCTCCCTCTCTTCTTTCCTCCTCCCTTTCTCTTTCTCTCTCCTCACTTTTCTCTTCCTCCTCCTCCCCTCTCTGTCTCTATCTCTCTTTTTTTCCCCTATTTCTTTGAACCAGTTCAGATATGAGTGAGGTTCATGTGTCAGTCTTTCCCCACACCCTTTTCTCCTTATTTGTATAATTGTCTACTTGTAAACCTGATTACATGAGATAATTTCCTTTCCTTTCCTTTCCTCATCTATTATTCCTCTCTCTTTCCATTCTTGAGATCAAGACATAATAGAATCAACTCCCAGGGCTGTCTAATTGGATTCCCTATTGAAGATAGGTCTCAGAAAGACACATGTATCATCTCCTCATATTGGAATGTAGTCAGCTTTATTTCTTTAGGGAATGGAATTCCATGACTCACAACTATACAGCATCACTGAAAGAATATTGATGTATGAGAGATAGACTTTTGTTTCAGGAAGAAGTTTGATATTATTAAAAGCATCACAAAATTTTCCAAAGACAATTCAATCCCCTGTTCTCATCTGTTCAATTCTGGGTGCATGAGGAGTATCTGTATAAGATATAAATGTACCAGTGGACCAGCTTGTGAGTTTTAAGTCTCTCTGCATATTGTAGTGTGGAAACAGAAAACCTTCATCCACTTCTTTTCCCCATGTTTATAGATAAGGGATGAACTCTTTTGAATGATCATGGATATCATTAAGAAACCCTTCAAAAAAAAAAAAAGGGAAAAAGACTCATGTGTGTAAAAATGTTTATTGCAGCTCTATTTGTGATGGAAAAGAATTGGAAAATGAGTGGACACCCATCCATTGGGGAATGAATGAATAAGTTATTGTATATGAAGTTAAGAGAATACTATTATGCTATAAGAAATGATGAGCAGGTGGATTTTAGAAAAACCTGGAGAAATTTACATGAACTGATGCTGAGTGAAACAAGCATCCCTGGGAAAACTGTATATAGCAATGGCAAGATTGTGTGAAAATCAGCTATGATGGATGTAACTCTGCTCATCAATTCAGTGATCTAAGGCAATTCCAATAAACTTTGGATAGAAATGGTATCATTTGCATCCACAAAATAAACTATAGAGACTGAAGATGGATCAAAGCATAGTGTTTTCACCTTTTTTTTCTTCTATTTTTTTTCTCTGTTGTGTTTTTTCCCCTTTGTCCTGATTTTTGTCCAACATCACTCATGTGGAAATATGTAAAAAATGAATGTACATGTAAACCTAAATAAATAATTAAAAAAAGAAGTTCTTCAATGTTACTTAGAACTTTATGCAGTTAGCACAATCTCATTAGAAAACAGAAGAATCCAGAGCATCTCACCTTCTATAGGCAATCTCTTTTCCATTTGTGTCAAACATAGGTATTCCTGCTTTATGCCTCATTAGTAATAAGCAATATGTCCTCAAATGCTCAAAGTATCCTCATACTCTAGGATATTATGTTGGAATATTTTTCAAGAAATCTTATATAATTTTGATATATTCATGGAAAAACACCTTGAAGGTTAAGACCTTATTTTCCCCCACTCAATCTAAAATTTTCTTATAGGAAAAAAAAATCCATAATGATCATGTATTTTTCACATTTCCCAATCAATTGTTGGTAGACTTAACTCTTTTCAGCAATACAAAATCCAAAACAATTTTAAGACACATGATAGAAAATGCTATTCACATCCAGAGAAAGAACTATGGAGTTTATTTCATAAAGAATTTTTAAAAGATGGGAAAGCAAGAATATAGATGGGTAGTAAACACACATATACATATATGCACACATACATATATACTTAATATTATTTTATGTTTTCCAATTACACATAAGGATAGTTTTTAACATTCATTTTTATATGATTCTGAGTTCCAATTTTTTTCTCTCCCTTTCTCCCTGCCCTACCCCTCAAACTAGTAAACAATCTGATATAGTTTATATATGTATAAACATTTTAAACATATTTCTACATTAGTCATGTTATAAAAGAAGAATCATAAAAAAGGAAAAAAAACACTTTAAAGAAAAAAATTTTTTAATGAAAATGTATACTTTAATCTTAATTTAGACTCTATAGTTCTTTCTATGGATATGAATAGCATTTTTCATCATTAGTCTTTTAAAATTGTTTTGGATCACTGTATTGCTGAAAAGAGTTAAGTGTATCAAAGCTGATCATTGCACAACATTGCTGTTGCTGTGTACATTGTTTTCCTGGTTCTGCTCAATTCATTTACCTTCATTTCACGTAAATCTTTCCAGATTTTTTTGAAATCCACCTGCTCATCATTTCTTATAGCACAATAGTATTCCATTGCATTCCTATACCACAATTTAGTTGTGGAAAACTGCCTGTCCATATCTTTTGACCATTTATCAATTGGGGAATGATTTGTATTCTTATAAACTTATATAAGGGACTATGTACAAAATGTTTGTATGTAAGGGACTAAATTATTATAAGGGACTCATTATTATAAGGAAAAATCTTTTTCCCTAAGATTTTTCTATTCTCCTTCTTTCAGCTATCTTGAGAAATAATCCTTCAATGTTCTCAAAACTATGGCCCTTGTTCTAGTTCAGCTACTTTTCCCAACTCTATCTTCCTTATGGCAATTTCAACTTCTTCAGGTAGCTCATCAGGGGCTATGATGCCAGTCTATGTTGGCTTCACAATTATTGATGAAGGAAGGAGTTTATTATAAAAATATTGACATATCTTTTCTATTTTGGGGTCTGTTTTCCTTCCAGTTCCACCTTAAACAACATTAGGAAGCCTTGTTCGATCTCTCAGTAAACTTTTTGTTTATCTTTTCTCCTCCACTGCTTCTTGTTCCTTTCTGAGGCAAAAATGCTAATAATCTTATTTATATTCTAAACTAGAGTTACCATTCTCTGCCATATTTCCTTACTTGGCAAAGAGATCAAGTATTCACTGGATTTAATTGTTTCCGCTTTGTGATAATTGATTTGCATAAATTAAACTTCCCTAGAAAATCATGATGTTCTGGGTCAGTGTCTGTTCTTTTATGTGTTTTTATTTTTTCCCCCAGAGCCAACAGATTGTTTAAATAGGTTACGTTGGAATTACCTTAATTGCACACCTTATTATCCACTCATGTTTATTTTTTCTTCTTATTTGGCATTTTTTATATTTGCTCTAACAAAATAATGGTTTTGTTGTTTACCAACGGTTATTTCAGAAAAAAATTCCCATGTCAATAATGAATGTTTTTTGATCAGTTAAAATAAAATTTTTTCCACTTTTTAGATGTTCCCAAAATTTTAAAAAGAAATACATTTTATAGATTTGAAGCTTCTGTACAACATATATAAATCATCAACCTCTCTCATTTCTTGCTCTTGAACTGTCTATGTCTTCCAAAATATTTTTGTTTTTCTCTCTAAAAACCATCTTTGTAATGAAATCATCAAATATTGGGGAGTATACTAATTAAATTTAAAATTCTTGTAGAATTTTGCTTTTTCTTTATTTTTTTCTGCCATAGATGCTGGCACCATAAACTGCAATTATTTTTATATTCAAATCCTGCTTGATTCTCTGAATCTATTAGCTTCACTTTCCTAATTTATAAAATTAAAGAAAGGCTGGGATTTTATGGCCTTCTACCTCTGACCTATGATTCCATAATTCTGTGATCCTGTAATCATTGTCTGAATCCTGACTCTGCCACTTACTACTTGTAATTAAAATAAGTATTAATTATTCAATACTTAATTATACAATTTAAATTAATAATAATTTGGTTTAATTTAATGATAAAATAAATAAAAGAAGAACTACAAAATAAATACAAAATATGATTAGGCCTTCCTTCTATTTTCTTCTGTGAATTAAAAAAATCCTTCAAGTGATACTTTTTTCTTTTTTTTTTCCTTTTCTATCTCTCTCTGTCTCTTTCTGTCCCTCTCTCCCTCCCTCTCTCTCTCTCTTTGATAACCATAGCACTAGTTTCCCTCTCTTTCTTCAACCCCTTCACTTGAGGAAAAAAAAGTAAAACAAAATCCTTGTAGCAAATATGATAATCAAAAAAAACCAAATTCCAACATTGGCTCTTTCCAAAAACTGCATGTCTAGTCTGCATCTTGAATCCACATCTCTCTGTCAGGAGGGAGGAAACACTTCAACATGGGTCCTCTAGAACCCAGCTTCTTAAACTGTGGTTTATGATCCCACATAGTGTCTTTCAACTGAATGTGGGGATCATGAAATTATGATTTACTATAACTAAATGTTTGATTTGTATCTCTATCTTATATACCTATATACCAGAGTCATGTAAAAATTTCTTGGCCAAAAGGACTCATGAATGGAAAAAAGTTTAAGAAGTCCTGCACTAAAAAGAGGTTGGCATTGTAATGATCACAGTTTTTTGTTATTTTTTTAAATGGTATCACCCTTTATGCCCAAATTGTTTTATTTATTTTTTATTTTATGTTTTTTTAAAATTTACAAAATATATGCATAGGTAATTTTTCAACATTGACCCTTGCAAAACCTTCTGTTCCAACTTTTACCCACTTTCCCCCACTCTCTCCCCTAAATGGGAGGTAGTCCAATATATGTTAAATATATTAAAGTATGCTCAAATTTTGGCTTTATTTTGGTATGGGGTGTGAGATGTTCCAAATTTCTAATACATTATTTTCCAGTTTTCCCAACAATTTTTGTGAAATAGTGAGTTTTTATCCCAGAAGCCAGAGTTTGGGGGTTTATCAAATGCTAGATTATTATAGTCAGTGAGTTTATTGTGTCATGTGCATCTAATCTACTTAATTGATTCACCACTCTATTTCTTATTCAGTGCCAAACAGTTTTAATGACTGCTGTTTTATGATAGAGTTTTAGGTCTAGCCCTGCTAGGCCACCAGTATTTTTTTTTTTTTCATTAATTCCCTTGCTATTTTTTTTCCCCCAGAAGAATTCTGTAGTTATTTTTCCTAGCTCTATAAAATAATTTTTTTTTGGCAGTTTGATTGGCATAGCATTGAATAAGTAGACCAATTTAGGTAGGGTTGTCATTTTTGTTATATTAGCTTAGGCTATTCATGAACAATTGATATTTTTTCAGTTGTTTAGATCTGACTTTATTTGTGTGAAAAGTATTTTATAATTGTGTTCATATAGTTCCTGGGTTGGTCTTTGCATATAAATACCCAAATATTTTATTTTGTCTATACTTATTTTAAATGGACTTTCTTTTTTTATCTCTTTCTGCTGGACTTTGTCAGTAATATATAGAAATGATGATTTGTGTGAGTTTATTTTATATCTTGCAATTTTGCTAAAACTGTTAATTATTTCAAGTAAGTTTTGGAATAATTTTCTAAGATTCTCTAAATATATCATATCATCTGCAAAGAGTGATAGTTTTATCTCCTCATTGCATATTCTAATTCCTTTAATTTCTTTTTCTTTTCTTATTGTTAAAGCCAACATTTGTAGTACAATATTGTATAATACTGCTAGTAATGGGTACCCTCATGTTATTGGGAATGGGTCCAGTTTTTTTTCCCATTGCAAATAATCTGATGGTTTTAGATAGATACTGCTTATCATTTTTAGGAAAACTCCCTTTATTCCTATGCTCTCTAATGTTTTTAATAGCAATGGGTGCTGTATTTTGTCAAAAGCTTTTTCTGCATCTATTGAGATTATGATATGATTTCTATTAGTTTTGTTATTGATATGGTCAATGATGGCAATAATTTTCTTGATAATAAACCAGCTCTGCACTCCTGGTATAAATCCTACTTGGTCATACTATGTTATCCTGCTGACAAGTTGTTGTAATCTCTTTACTAATATTTTATTTACAGATTGGTCTGTAATTTTATTTCTCTGTTTTGGTTCTTCCTGGTTTAGATATCAGGACCATATTTGTGAATGACAATGTATCATTTAAATATATTATCTTACACATTTATCATGAGCACAGCATTATGAGATGAATAGGTGTCCTATGAAAAAATAATTTTTTATCATTGCATAAATGTGAAAATACATCCCCCTGATTCCTATACTTGCCTAAGGATAACCTGAGAGCCATCCTCCTTCCATATGGTTGTAATTTCTTTTAGTCTTTTGGATTCAATGATAACAAAAATATCATTATTGATATAATTGAGTTCCTTTATAGTAAATCATTTGTTGGCCAATGAACAAGAGCAAAGTTGTATGGTTATTTTAAATCCCCCCTCCCCCTTATGGACCATCTTGCCATTGTCACTTCAGGAGTAAAAGAGGGCTAAATAGGAGTGAGGGTCATTTTATGCTTTTTTTTTTTTTTTTTAAATTTCATGTGTTACCATGGTCAAAGCATTTGTAACGATGTGTCTGGCCTGTTTCTGAATCATGAAAACATGGTCTATTATGAAGGACAGAACTATCACAATGTAATATCACATTGTAGTCTGTGTTCTCTATGTTGTTGCCCCAGTGGGTCACATTTTTCATCTTTTGTTCCTTAAAGCTTTTTTTCCAGACCTTCCTGCTCCCCCACATGGCCCTCTTCTCCCAGGGTATCAAACTTGAGAGTTGAGCAATACTGTGCTCTCTCCAACCTTTTCAATGTTAACAGCCTCATTTGATGACTTAGGTCAAATGGGATTCCAAAGAATCAGTGTGGAATCAGAGGAAAGGCAAACTGATGCTGCTCACTGCAAACACCATTGTAAAAAGCCCTACTCTTTCCCACTATCCTCTTTTATGCTCCCTTTTAATATTCCCTTAATCTTTTCCAAGTCAGATTTCCTTCACAGGCTAATTGTACAATATTTCAGAGTCCGATTCTTTTTGTACAGCAAAATAACGGTTTGGTCATGTATACTTATTGTGTATCTAATTTATACTTTAATATATTTAACATCTACTGGTCATCCTGCCATCTAGGGGAGGGGGTGGGGGGAAGGAGGGAAAAAATTGGAACAAAAGGTTGGCAATTGTCAATGCTGTAACATTACCCATGCATAGAACTTGTAAATAAAAAGCTATTAAAAAATAAAGGATATCTCAGTGGAGGTCAGGAAATAAATGTAGTCAAGGCTGTAAAATTACCCATACATATAACTTGAAAATAAAAAGCTATTAAAAAAAAAAAGAAAAATTAAAAAAAAATCTTTTCTAAGTCATTATCCCTTCTCTGCTCCCTTTTAATTATCCTTTCAAGAATTTTTTCTTTTCAAAATTAGATTTAAAGGATCTGAATTCAAATCCTGATTGTCACTAACTACTCTGACTTGGTCGAGCACTTCACCTTTCTAGGCCTCAGTTTCTTCATTTGTGAAATAATACAATTGTGACTCCTATTTTTGGGGTTTTCTTGTCAGAGACACTAAAGTGGTTTGCTATTTCCTTCTCCAGCTTATTTTACAGAGGAGGAAACTGAGGCAAATAGGCTGAAGTGACTTGTCTAGGGTCACACAATTGGTGACTGAGGTTGGATTTGAACTCAGGAAGATGGGTTTTCCTGATTCTAAGCTCATTGCTCTAATCACTATGCCATCTAGCTGCCTTCACTGAAGCCTAGATTTCTTTTAAAGATAAAAAATCCTTTCATTGTTCCTTTTATTATACCCCTCAGCACAGTGCCTGAGAAGGAATTGTCTTATTCCTTGCTCTTCACCCTCATTTTAAGATCCCTGTCCCCTTATTTAGTAACTCTTTCTCCTTCTTTAAAGTTTTCTCTGCCTATTCCACCCTCTTGTTGTTGTTTTCTACAAACCTTCAGATCATGTCTTAATCAGTTTAAATCCTCACTCACAGTCTTCTCCCATTTTAACTCCTATTGACCCTACTAGAAACTTCCACTAGGTAACCTGGCCTTCAAATTCTTTAAACTCCCAATTCCCATTCCCTCTGGTTCTAAACTACCCCAAATCCATGCCTGAGTCAACATGACTTAGATCCTTCTTAATACTTTCCCTCAGACACGAAATCACTAAACTATTTTGCTCCAAATACCTAGTTATAGCTTGTGTTCTCTCGACTATACTGTATTCACTCAAATGGTCCAAAATCTTTAGGAATGGCCTCTGAAATCTGTCAGCTAAGAGTTGTATTGACAACTGTGGTAAGTAGTCTGAGATTTAGGTAGAGTTGGTTAGTACTTACACAGTGTGCCCAAAACATTTCTCCCTTCCCCATTCCAATAAAATGCTATTGTACCTGAAATTCCATAGATTAGGGAACAGATGCTTTCTGAAGGAAATAATTTTCCTCTCCAATTTTGAACAGAATTTTGTTGTTGAGAAATGTCCCATCGTCTAATTCATATTTACATCACATATATACGTCTATGTTCTTCAAATGTTTAGATTTTTAATGGCTTTGAGATCAAAAGGAGTAAATTGCATCTGATTCCTGGTCCCTGGGAAAATGATTAGAAAGGTAGTAGAGATCTGATCTCTCTCAAAAATTCAAAAGAAGTGGAGGAAATGTACTGGTGGTCATCTGTTTGAGGTTGCCACCCAGTATGTTATTAGATGCTTTATCATTGGGCATGGCATTTTGTGGATCTGTCTGCACTCAAGGTACATACATGTATTAGATGAGAAGCACATTTGTAGCTTTGGAAGAAAATGGACATGAAACAATATCATTTGTAGACACTTTGGATGAAGCATGAACTGTGAAGAAGGAGCATTGAGATTTATAGGTTAGCAAGGGTAAGGGAGGAGGGGAAGAACAGAGAAAAGGAAGTTTTAGTTTCTTATTTTGGTGGATTCCACCTGAATGTGATCCAGCTGCTGATGGAAAGAAGAAAGCCAGCTTATAGAATTTAGTTTTCTGTAGAACTGGTTCATTTTTCTGATATATTTTCACCTAGTAGTTAATAGTCAGCGTTGCATATTCCCTTGATTAGGTAAAAGATGGGATAGTAATTTATGTGTATGTGTATGAAAGAACTATATATAGGTTGCTATGCCATTGATATCTTTTCCCTTCGTGGGATCCCATAAATGTGAAGTGTGAACTACTTTGGATTAGATATGTAGATGTTTCTCTGGATTTTAAAAAACATCCCTTGAAAGATCTCTTGCATCTATTAAACATCTGTTACAACAATTAAGCATAAACTCCTTTAGGTCAGAGCTTGTGTCCTATCTCTCTTTATGTCCTTGGTGAATAGCACAATGTCTTACATACAGTAGGTACTCAATAAATATAAAATTGAACTGAATTATAAAATCTGACTCGTGAGGATGAAGAAGCTGAGAATAGGTTATTAAATTGTAAGAACCTAAGAAAATATTATATAGGGAATAGAATATCAATAGGGTGGGGACAAAAGATTGTTTGCAGTATTGTGGATGTGAATGAAGTAAATGAACTGGAGGTGGAGAGGATTGAATTTTAAGTCTTTCCTGCTTATGTATAAAATGTTCAATGAATTCCCATCAAACTGAGTCGGAATGATTAAAAATCCTTGGCTGAGAGAAATTGAGTATTTGTGATCTAAGCTATGTTGTTCTGAAGAATACTTTGTGTTCTTTGTACTGGTAGAAATGAAAGATCTATAAGGGATGCCAAGGAAATTGAATAAGGTTATAAATAAAGCTAAAAACCCAAACTTCAAGGAGCAGAGTAGTCCTGAGAGAACAGGAAATCCCTTTTATCTGGGTGATGCAGGAATGAGTCAGCAGTCAAATTAAGTAGAGATGGTCCAACAACAATTTTTCTCAAAATTTCTCTTTTTTCACATCTCAGAGGAGATTAATTTTGAATTACAGCATCTAGGACCCTGGAGGGGCAGCAGGTCAGCCTTTTCCCTCTGGCTTTCTCCCATGGTTCTGGTCCAGTTGGAATACTCAGCTGCTAAGGGAGTAGCAAAGCTGAAGATAAGCCAACACTATTCCTGCAGCTAAGGGAGCTCTTCACTCAGTTAAATGTTCATGTTGCCCAAAATAACAAAGCAGTGTTTTAATACATTATAAGTAGACACGTCTTATTAGCCAAAGACATAAGGGTGGGATAGAAAATCCTTGATTTAAAATGATATCTAGAAATGTCATTCTTCTGAATTTGTTAGTGACAGGATCCATCCAGTCTGAGTTCCTTCAAATATGTGACTGATTGCACACATGAAATCAACCCTTTCACCAATATAATTGATTTGACCAAGTGTCATTGAAGAAAGAATATTGATTTTAGAATTTGGAGATCCCAATTGAATTCTTGGCTCTATCCCTTACTATCATTCAATTGACAAGTATTTATAAAGTACTTTTTTATTAGTTACCCTCAACCTGGTTTAGCCTATCTAGCTAAAACTGTCCAGTTTTATTAGGTGTGGCCAATGCTCATTGATCATGCTACAGCTTCTTGGAACCACAGATAAGTGGTCAGTATTAATACTTGAACTACCAACATTTTAGACTTGTGAGAAAAATCGAATTTATAAAATACTTTTACATGCCTTGTCTCATTTGATTCTCAAAGCACCAGTTCTAAAGAAAAAGAAATCCTTTAAAGTTGTCTTCCTTGAGGTAGAAGTTATTATCCCCATTTCACAGATGAAGAAACTGAGGCTTGTACAAGGGTCATGCATCTAATAAGCGTGTGAGGCAGAAGTGAAACTTACTTATTCACCCCAAAGTACTCTGACCATCATACTCATATTCCCCTCTCATCATTACGTTATGCTTATTATTATTCATTACTTATTTCTGTGTCAAATGCTAGTCATAATGAGCATGTCAATAAAATCTTTCAAACAAAGCAAACTGAAAGAACAGGGGTGGAGTTAGGGAGTTGAATGTCTGAATCTGCTGCTCCTGCACATTCCTCTCTGTGGGCAGCTGGAAGGAATCTCAGTTTGTCTGTGTTGCCAAGACCAAGATCATCTCAGTCCCATCAGGATGAACTGATTGCCTCTGAAGAAAGCAGAGGTCTTCAGCAAAGGGAAATAGCTGTGTTAACTTAGAGAATATTTTATCTCACTTTTCCTTCTTTTGAAATGCCTCCACATTTTCCTTCCTTCCCCTTCCTTGCATTCTCTCCTTCCCTCCTCCCTCTCTTCCTTTTTACTTTCTTTCCTTCCTTTCCTCCCTCCCAGCCTCCTTTTTTCCCTTTCTCTTTTTCTTTCCCCTGTTTTTCTTTCTTCCTTCCCTTTTTCCTTTCTTCACACTCTTCATCCTTCTACCTTTCTCTCCCTTCCTTCAAATATCCCCTTGGCTTGATATTCCCTTAACTGTCAGACAGCGGCATATTCCTAGGAACTCAAAAGCCAGACCCCATAATAAATCTCATCTATTAACAAACCTCACCCTTACTTACTTTTATAGAGGGGTGTGTGTGTGTGTGTGTGTGTGTGTGTGTGTGTGTGTAGGGGAATAGGTGAAATATATATTTAATTAGCAGTCAGTCACTATTGGAAACTCCTACTAGTGATATCTTCTAGATAGCCAGATCTTTAGATAAACAAGACACAGATTAATGTGGGCTGCCTCTATGATAGTTTAAAGCTCCCAACTTCTATGGCTAGTCAGTGGTGATGAGAGAAACATTTTTATAGCATATGGTAACTTTTTAGTACTAGAATTTCAGCAGAAAGTGTGGGATCAGAATCAGACCTGCAAAGAACATGTGGTTGATATTATAATATTATAATATGCTTCCCCTGCTTCCTTCTCCACATATCCCTTCATTTGGCTCAATCATTTCTCAGACCTTTTCAAATATTGGTCCATGATTGGTTAGTGAATCCTTTCTCTGCTTTAAAAAAAAAAAAAAAAAAAAATACAGATATTATCCATGGATTCTTAGAGTCTTAAATAGTTGTGAAATTTCTTTTTTTTTTTTTTCCTGCCCATATGATTTAAAAGCAGTAGCTAAAAATTAGGATCCAAAAGAAATTAGCTTCTTGGCACAACATGAATAGCTCTTGGGTTATGAGTCAGAACAGAATTCTTTCCTTAAGTGTAACAGCTAATGCCATCCTTCAGCAAGACAACTTTCTCTAGAAGGATTTCTCTGATCCGGGAAAAAATTCTCTTTTTTCTGTATAAAACTTATTTGTATTAATTCTCAGGTCTTCCCAAATCAGAATTTATTATTCTTGTTTGTGTCCCATGTTCAAGCAGTTAGCAGATCTTATAGACTCTACCTGTAGAACATCCCTTATATTTGTCCCCCTCTCTCCCGTTATGCCTTAACTATTTTACTTCAGGTCTTCATCACTGCTTTCCAGGACTATCGCAATAGCCTCCAAACTTATCTCCTTGAATTTAATCTCTCCTCTCTCTAACAATCTGTCTTCCACAAAGCTATCTAATTAATATTCTAAGAATCACATAGATTTTTACCATGTCCTTACCCTATTCAGGAAGCTCTAGGGGTTTCCTACTGCCTTTAGAAACAACAGAAATTCCTCTTCTTGGCTTATAAAGCCTTAATAATTTGGTTGTAGCCTATCTTTACAGATTGATTACAAATTTATTTCCATCATTCACTGTATGCTTTAGCCAAATTTGCCTTCTTGCTAGTTTCTATACATGATATTATATTTCTTCCCACCTCTGCATCTTTGCATGGTATATGCCCTTTGCCTAGAAATGGGCTTTCTTCTCTTTTGTACTTCTTGGAACTTTTTTGAGATTCAGTTCAAGTGCTATATCCTTCAAGAGGTAAATGTACCCTTTCTAAAAGGGAATTACATCTGGCTGATTAATTGATTTCAACCAGTCAAACAAAGAAACATAGATAAAGTACTTATAATATTCTTTATTTTTAAAAAAAAATGGTAAAAATAGTTCCTGCCATCAAGGATCTCACATAATAATGGAAAAAAACAGGCAAAAAAAAAAATGTAATGGAAGATAACCTCAGAGAGAAGGCTCTAGAAGTGAGGATAAATCAATAGCATTAATTATTTCTGCAATGTATGCTGACTTCAGAATACTGTCATGCTAATCATA
Organism: Sarcophilus harrisii; assembly: GCF_902635505.1. Lineage (NCBI taxonomy): Eukaryota > Metazoa > Chordata > Mammalia > Dasyuromorphia > Dasyuridae > Sarcophilus > Sarcophilus harrisii. The sequence goes on along the minus strand of NC_045426.1, from coordinate 493,241,866 downwards.
AAGAAGTAAATCCAGGCTGAGCATCAGTGGGTGGGGAGAGGCCTGTTGAATATGCCCATCAGTTGGGAATGGCTGAATTAGTGATGGTATATGAATGTAATGGAATATTCTTGTTCTATAAGAAATGATTAGCAGGATGGTCTCAGAGAGACCTTGAGAGACTTATATGAACTGATGCTGAGTGAAGTGAGTAGAACCAGGAGATCATTGTGCATGGCAACAACAAGATTATATGATTATCAATTCTGGTGGACATGACTCTTTTCTTTTTCTTTCTTTTTTTTTTATTATAGCTTTTTATTTACAAGATATATGCATGGGTAATTTTTTTAGCACTGACCCTTGCAAAACCTTCTGTTCCAACTTTTCCCCTCCTTCCCCCTACCCCTTTCCCCAGATGGCAAGTAAACCAATACATGTTAAATATGTTAAAGTATATGTTAAATAAAATATATGTATATATATATATTCATACAGTTATTTTGCTGCCCAAGAAAAATCGGATTTAGATATAAGGTAAAAATAACCTGAGAAGGAAATAAAAAATGCAAGTGGACAAAAACAGAGGGAGTGGAAATGCTATGTTGTAGTTCATACTCATTTCCCATAGTTTTTTCGCTGGGTGTAGCTGATTCTCTTCATTATTGAACAAAAGGAACTGATTTGGTTCATCTCATTGTTGAAGAGGGCCATGTCCATCAGAATTGATCATCATATAGTATTGTTGTTGAAGTATATAATGATCTCCTGGTCCTGCTCATTTCAGTCAGCATCAGTTCAGGACATGACTCTTTTTAACAGTGAAGTAATTCAGGCCAATTCCAATAGACTTGTAATGGAGACAGCCATCTACACCCAAGGAGAGGATGGTGAGGACGAAGCATGGATCACAACATAGTATTTTCACTTTTTTTTTTTTTTTTTTTTTGCTGCTGTTTGCAGCAAAAGCAGTTATCTTTTTTATTTTTTCCCTTTTGATCTGATTTTTCTTGTGCAGTATGATAATCATGGCAATATTTATAGAAAAATTGCACATATTTAATATATATTGGATTACTTGCTGTCTAGGGGAGAGAATGAGAGAAGGGAAGGAGAAAAAAATTGGAACACAAGGTTTTTGCAAGGATGAATGTTGAAAACTATTTATGCATGTATTTTGAAAATTAAAAGTTAAAAAAAAATATGAATCAGACAAGGTACATTGAAATAACAGGCAAGAGCTGATGGTTCAGGTTCATGTGGTTTTGGAACAGCCCCTGGAGTATTGGAGAAGATCCTGGAAATGAAAAGTTTAAAAGTCTGAATCTGGAACTGATATAGGACTTAGATTAGGACTGATCCAGGGTTACCAAGAAAGGGTGTTTGTGTGTGTGTGTGTGTGTGTGTGTGTGTGTGTGTGTAAACACACCAATGGGGGCTCGACTTATAGCATTAGAAAGATACTTTCCCGTCCTCCCAGGGATACCTAGACTCCTGAGGGAAAGTGTTGCTAGCCTCTAGAGACCCAGCTTATTAGTGTGTAAGTGTTTGGGATGAGGCTACTATGTGGTACATTTGGAATCAAGAAGACTCATCTTACTGAGTTCAAATCCAGTCTCAGACACTAATTAGCTATGTGAACCTGGACAAGTCACTTAAATAAGTTTGCCTCAGTATCCTCATCTGTAAAATGAGCAGAAGAAGAAAATGGCAAACCACTCCAGTACCTTTGCCAAGAAAACTCCAAATGGGATCAGGAAGAGTGGGAAATGATTGAAATGACACAACAAAAAAGTTGGGATAAAAATCCTTAGAATTTTTATATAGGCAAGTTATAAAGTCAATAAAATGCCAGTTAACATAGATAATGAAGCTATGTATGCATTTTGTGTATTGAGGAGAGATATAGGCATTTTATATTTACTATTAAAATTCTGTGATTATTTTTTCAGATTACTAAGGTATAATTAGCTCAACTCTTTAAAAGACTTTAGGATTTTCATCTGAAAAGAGTTTCTGAAACATGTTTGAATTCAAATAAGGTTCTTTTCTTTCCCTAGTTATGAGGTGAGAATATGTATCATTTGTTTTCTGTGGAGATTAACTTTTCAACACCTACCCTGTGCCCACTGGCACTCTCTATGTGAAGAAAAACATTAGTTTAACCTTAGATCTCTTGAGGGATCACATTTGTTCTGATCTTCCCCAAAGGGCAGAATCAAGAGCAACAGTGGAAATTGAAAGAGATGTTTAGGCTTAATATCAAGAAAGGGAATGTAGCAATTTGAGCTATCTCAAAATGGAATGGACCTACCACTTTAAGAGGTAGTGGAATCCTCCATTCCTTAGGTCTCAGTCAGGTACTGTCAGATCAGAGGTCCTCCAAAGTTCTTTCCAACATGGATTCTAGTAGGCAAGAATGCTAGGAGGCAAAGTGAATAGAATGCTGGGGCTGGTTTTCCTGAGTTGAAATCTGGCATTAGACACTTACTAGCTATGTGACTCTGGACAAGTCACTTCTCTCTATTGCCTCAGTTTCCTCATCTGTAAAATGAACTGCAGAAGAAAATAGCAAACCTCACTAGTGTCTTGTCTGAGAAAACATCCAAAAGTATCACAAAGAGTTGAACATGATTGAAACTTTTGAACAACCACAATAGGAGGAAGTGTTGGGTTTAATAGAAAAAATTACATTGTAGTGTCTTGTTCTTTGAGAGATACAAGGTAAATAAAAATAAAAATCTGGTGATACCACCCTTGTTTCAGACTGTTTGAGTGCTAGGAATACCTGATTTTGTCTTTTAGAAGGAAAAAAAAAACCTGAATGAGTCAAGATACATATTTCCTAGATCACTCACTGTAAAGCAGGGTTAGAGTCCACATACAGGCTTTGAACTTTAAAGAAACTATTTTATGGAGCCACCATACAAACAAAAAGCACTGGGCTCCCTCCATTTAGATGTCAGTTTCCTGCTTTTTTTCTAAATCATAAAAACCAAAGTATTTTCAAAATTTCACAAAACTTCAGTTCTAGCTCATTCAGCTTTTGAAAGCCACCTGCCAGATAGAAACCCTAACAGCTAAGGTATAATTAGCTTGACTAGTCATGAGGTTATGCTCAAGTTTCTCCCAGGACAAGATTCTATGATATAGAAATAAATGGCTAATATTCTTGATTCCCTGAATTCTTCTATTAAGACCTTATTTTAGACTCCTTACTTTTATTGGTTTGTAGTGTGTGTGTATGTACTTATATGGGAGGGAGGGGTATGATTAAAGAAGAGAGTCCTTTCTCATCACAGTTCAAAGTAGTTTTCTAGTCCTTCAGCACCATAGCTCACGTGACACTCCAAAGGCCATCTTTATAACTGCTTTCAGTGGGGTCCTTACATCATCAGAGCAACAGTGTAAGAGAAAGAACACTGATTTGGAGTAGGGAGCCCTAGACTAGTACCTTAGTTCTGGTACTTAGTAAGTCAACCTCCAGGATCAAATACAAAACCCTCTCTTTCATAACCATAACCTCTCTCCTCTATTTTTCTAGACAATATGCACACTTTACACATGTGACACCCTTTCCCCCCTCCCAACCATGTACTCTTTTAGTCAATAACACTGACAAAGAAAGGCAAAATACTCTGCTCCTTAGGAGCTCACAGTCTAAGGAGAACAGGAGGCAAATAAATGCATACAAGCAAACAAGCTATTTACAGGATAAACAGAAATAATCAGCAGAAGGAAGGCACTAGAATTAAGAGAGGTTGGGAAAAGTTTCCTATAGAAGGAACTAGAAGAAAGCCAAGGAAGCCAGGAGGTAGAGAGGAAGAGGGAGAGTATTTCAGGCATGGAAAATTGGGAGATGTTATGTGAGGAGCAGCAAGGAAGCCAATGTCATTGACTGAAAGAGTACATGGTAAGAAGGATGTGTGTGTGTGTGTGTGTAAGGTGTGCATATTGTCTAGAAAAATAGAGGAGAGAGGGAGGTTGTGAAAGAGAGGGTTTTGTATTTGATCCTGAAGGTGATAGGAAGCCACTGGAATTTATTGAGTAAGAGGGGATGACCTAGAGTTTACTAGCTATAACACATTTGGCAAATTAATATATTAAAAGGGGAATAACAATACTTAACACTACCAATTCATAGAGTTCTGGAAAACAAACAAAAACAAAATCCACAGCATTTTGTAGACTATATCAGTATGTACTTTTATCATCTGAAACTCAGGCTATCTGAAACTGAATTGTTCAAAGTACAATAATAATTTCTTAAAGGAAATTATGCTGTACATTTCTGCAGTGAGGTTGTAGCTTTTTTTTTTTTTTCTGCTGCTGTTGTTATAAATCAGAAGTAAAACCAACTCTTTAATCACTATTTTAATACAGCTGACAACTTCATCTTTCCTTATCCCACTACCAAATGACCAACACTTACCCTTGAATTCATCTTGTATATCTAAAGTAACAAGCAAATCGGGTTGGCAAGTGTTTATTTTTATTTTCAGTAGTATTTTATTTTTCCAAATACATGTAAAAATAGTTTTCAACATTAATTTTTATAAGACTTTGTGTTCTAAATTTTTCTTCCTTTCTTCCTTACCTCCCCTTCCCCAAGAGAACAAGCAATCAGATATAGATTAAATATATATAATTCTTTTAAACAAATTTCCATTTTGTCATGTTGTGCAAGAAAAATCAGCACATAATGTTGTTATTACTATGTACAATATTCTCTCGGTCCTGCTCACTTCATTCAACATTAGGTCATATAAATCTTTTCAGGCTTTTCTGAAAATCATCCTGTTTATCATTTCTTATAGAACAATAATATTCCATCATATTCATATAGCATGACTTATCCAGCCATTCCTGAATTTATACAAATCCACTCAATTTTGAGTTCCTTTGGCGAGCATTTATTAAATGCTTACTTAGTTCCAGACACTTTGCTAAGCACTAAGAATATAAATACAAGCAAAAAGAAAGACAAGTCTCTATTCTAATTGGGGATATAGTGGTGAAGTAAGAAGAGTCAAAAGTGGAGCTGGAAAAAGAATGAAAGATGATAGATTTGGGCCCTTACTGGAAATGGAGGTTCCAGGCAGAAATTATCATTGGGAAGAGAGGGCTCTAGGAATGAAGGGATTTTCCAACATAAGAAAGCCACAGGGGAAGAGGAATCTTCCAAAGTGAGAAGCCAGCTGAGACAAGGTAGCAAATTCCAGAGCATCAGAAGCAGACATGGGAGAGGCAATTAATCAATGCTATTCCCCCATAAGCCTACTCAACCCTCTGTCCCTTCTAATTCATTCTTAATTTTTACATCTATCAACCAAATAGAAATTGCTATTAACTAAAGATCTGACACAAAAATAATGACAGGAAGACTGAAGCTTAGGTGAGCCAAAGCTTTTGATGATCTTTTTAGAAAAAAAGGTGCCCTGTTGGTAGCAGAGAAAGATTAAGGAAGGGATAGTATCCCTGCTTGGATAAATAGAATAATGATAATAGTAAATGATGATAAAAAAGCAGAACTACTCTGATAAAGGCCTCATTTCTAAAATATATAGAAAATTGACTCAAATTTATAAGAATACAAATCATTCTTCAATAGATAGTCAAAGGATATGCACAATTTTCAGATGAAGACATTAAAACCATTTCTAGTCATATGAAAATACTCTAAATCATTATTGATCAGAAAAATGCAATTCAAGACAACTCTGAGGTACCACTACACACCTCTCAGATTGGCTAAAATGAGAGGAAAAGATAATGATGAATGTTGGAGGGAATGTGGGAAAACTGGGACACTAATTAATATATTGTTGGTGGAATTGTCAACTGATCCAACCATTCTGGAAAACAATATGGAATTATGCCCAAAGGGCTATCAGACTGTGCATACCCTTTGATCCAGCAATGTCTCTACTGGGTCTGTATCCCAAAGAGATCAATAAAAAGGGGAAAGGACCCATATGTGCAAAAATGTTTGTAGTCCTTTTTGTAGTGTCAAGAAACTGGAAACTGAGGGATACCCATCAGTTGGAGAATGGCTGAATGTTATGGTATGTGAATGTAATGGAATGTTATTGTTCTATTAAAAATGATGAACAAGCTAATTTTAGAAAGGCTTATAAAGACCTACATGACCTGATACTAAGTGAAGTGAATAGAACCAGAACAACATTGTACACAGCAACAGCAAGATGATCGATTCTAATGGATGTGATTCTTTTCACCAATCAGGTGATTTAGGCCACCTCAGTAGCATTATCTTAGATGATTAAATTAAATTTTACTTTGTCCTGTCTATTAGATCAATATTATCTATAAACTTGATGAATACCTATGCTTTTATCCAAGTCACTGATAAAATTAAACAGCTCAAGGCCACTCACGGATCTCAGTAAGCCAGAATGCTTGAAAAAAAAAATAAAAAAGACTTCATAGAGTTGAGACTTAAGCTGAGACTTGAAAAAAGGTAGGATTTAAATAGAATGGAATTAGGAATGGGTGGTTTGTTGACCAGTAATAGACATATCTGGCTAGAAAAAAAAAAAAAGGTTTATCATTTTTATATTCAAAGGTTCTGATAAAGACCTCATTTCCAAAATATATAGAGAATTAACTCTAATTTATAAGAAATCAAGCCATTTTCCAATTTATAAATGGTCAAAGGATATGAGAATTGTTAAGTAATCGGTAAAGAAATTGAAACTATTTCTAGCCATATGAAAAGATGCTCCAAGCCATTATTAATCAGAGAAATGCAAATTAAGACAACTCTGAGATACCACTACACACCTGTCAGATTGGCTGGATGACAGGAAAAGATAATGCTGAATGTTGGAGGGATGTGGAATAACTGAGACACTGATACATTGTTGGTGGAATTGTGAATACATCCAGCCATTCTGGAGAGCGATTTGGAACTATGCTCAAAAAGTTATCAAAATGTGCATACCCTTTGATCCAGCAGAGTTACTACTGGGCTTATATCCCAAAAAGATCTTAAAGAAGGGAAAGGGACCTGTATGTACAAAAATGTTTGTGGCCCTCTTTGTAGTGGCTAGAAACTGGAAACTGAATGGATGCCCCTCAATTGGAGAATGGCTGAATACATTGTGGTATATGAATGTTATAGAATATTATTATTCTGTAAGAAATGACCAGCAGGATGAACACAGAGAGGCTTGGAGAGGCTTACATGAATTGATGCTGAGTGAAATGAGCAGGACCAGGAGATCATTCTATACTTCAACAACAATACTATATTATGATCAATTCTGATGGACATGGCCTTCTTCAATAATGAGATGAACCAAATCAGTTCCATTTGTTCAAAAATGAAGAGAACCAGCTACACCCAGCAAAAGAACTCTGGGAAATGAGTGTGAACCACTACATAGCATTTCCAATCCCTCTGTTTTTGTCTGCTTGCATTTTTGATTTCCTTCTCAGGTTAATTTTACCTTATTTCTAGTCTGATTTTTCTTGTGCAGCAAAATAACTGTATGGATATGTATACATATATTGTATTTAACATATACTTTAACATATTTATTTATTTATTTAATAGCCTTTTATTTACAGGATATATACATGGGTAACTTTACAGCATTAACAATTGCCAAACCTCTTGTTCCAATTTTTCACCTCTTACCCCCCCCACCCCCTCCCCTAAATGGCAGGATGACCAGTAGATGTTAAATATATTAAAATATAACTTAGATACACAATAAGTATACATGACCAAACCGTTATTTTGCTGTACAAAAAGAATCAGACTCTGAATTATTGTACATACTTTAACATATTTAACATGTATTGGTTTACTTGCCATCTGGGAGAGGGGGTAGGAGGAAGGAGGGGAAAAGTTGGAACAGAAGGTTTTGCAAGGGTCAGTGCTGAAAACTTACCCATGCATATATATCTTGTAAATAAAAAGCTATAATAATTTTTAAAAAAAGAAAATTTCTAAAAAAGAAAAAAAGAAAAAAGGGTTCGTTACTATCTGTGCAAATCACTAGGATACTAGTGGGGGGAATATTAGGAATACCCATGATTCTATACTCATTATTAAAAATTTACCAAAATAGAGTCACCTAGATGGTCCAATGAATAAGAGCATTAGCTTGGAAGCCAGGAGAACCTGAGTTCAAATCCAGCCTTAAAAATAATACTTCCTATCTGCATGACTCTGAGCAAGTCACTTCATCCCAATTGCCTCAAACAAAAACAAAAAACAAAAAACAAAACCAATCCTCCCCAACTTTTCCTCCACCCCCCCCCCCCCCCCCCCCCCCCAAAAAAAAAAAGGAGAAAGTAAATGTTAAAGACAGCTAGGAAGTATCTGAGGCTGAATTTGAACTCAGGAAGCCGATTCTGCTTTATTCCAGGCCCACCCCTCTATCCACTGTGGTACCTCACTGCCCCTGAGCTTAATCTAATTTTCATACAAGGGAAAAGAATAGAGTCTAAAAATAGGCCATTCATGTTGACTATGATTCCTGGGGAAATTATAGAGTGTTCTCTTAAAGAGATGGTTGGTAAGGTTAGCAAATGTCCACAGAAGGAAGGGGTGGTCATCTAGAAAGGCTAAGAATGATCTTCACGAGGATAGTAAACAAACCCTTTTTTCTTGGCAGACATGTCTGCTACTGGTCTACAACCCATCCTTTGCTATTTATACTCTATCTACTTGAATTCTATCTTTCCTAGCTTAAGTCTTATTCTGGGGAGCCTTTTCTTATTGAGATCCATGCATGCCCCAGGATTTTTAATTTTTATCAGTGACTTGGATGAAAACATAGGTATTTATCAAACTTGTAGATAGCGTGAATCTAACAAATGGGACAAAATCAGCAGTATTTAAGATGAGCCTAATCTAATAAAATAATATTTAATAGGGATAAATGGAGCAACCAGGTAGCCCAGAGATAGAGTACATCAGACATTTTCTGAAATTCAAGTCTGGCCTTAGAACTTATGGTTTAGTAGAGGAGAAAAGACTCAACTAAGAACTCTAATTTGAGGGGAAATGTATAAATACAGCTAACTGGCACAGTGGATAGAGCACTAGGCCTGGAGTCAGGGAGACCTGAATTTGAATCCAACCTCAAATAGTAATTAGCTGTGTGATCCTGGGTAAATCACTTAATCCTGTTTGCCTCAGTTTTCTCATTTGTAAAATGAGCTGAAGAAGGAAATGGCAAACTATTTCAGTATCTTTGCCTAAATGGAGTCATGAAAAGTTGGACATGACTAAAAGAAACTGAACAAAAATGTAAAGCCTGACACTGAAGTTCAAAGAATCAAAGTTACATATATAAGATGGAGAAAGTAAAACTAAACAATCATGAAGAATATCTGGAGATTTTAGAGAACTGCTAAATTCAATTTGAGTCTTCCTTGATCTCCTGGTATAAGAACTTCCTCGATTAACCATCTGCCAATTCATCAGATAAAATGCCAGGGAATTGTCTGAGATACAAGGATCTAGTACAGCTAATAAATGTAAGCAGTAGAATTTGAACTCAGTTCTCCCTGATCCCCAAGTCCACATACTCTGTTAGCACAAAAGAAAAAAGAAGGAGAAGGAGAAGCCAAAAAAGAACCAGCAAAGCTATTGTAATAGTCCTGGCTTGTGATCCCATGATCTCTCTTCAGGGAGTTGTAGAGAGGTTTCTTGTTCAGGTACCAGTTTGATTTGATGGCTTGTGAGGTTCCTTTCAATTAGGTGATTCAGTATATTACCACTGACACTAACCAACTTATTCCTATTTGCCAAGACCTACCAGTGAGAATTAACGAAGTTTAGCGTATAGTGGACCTTAAATAAATATATGGTTCTGTGGCTAGGTTATGATGATAGATTGGGTTACCATTCATAGAACAGAATCAACTTTGTCCAGTAAAACCATGCTTTTAAAGGGTACTCAGCAAACATAAGCTGGGGGTGGCAATAGATGCCCAGGATATATTAGCAATTTGAATCTTGTGGAACTCTTTGGAGGCTAAAAAATAGAACGAGTCCTAGAGCGCCAAGTGCCCCAATTATAGTCCACCGTGTTACCAAAGGATTAGTTAGCACTCACTTTGATTAGCCAAGTACTTTATAATCATTTACTAATTGGTCTTTACCCCACACCAACAGTCACCATTGATATGTGGAAAATGGAGTATTTAAACTGGGAACAGGCCAATTGTGTGGCTTTTAAATGCAAATATAGGTGTAGTCTTAGAGACCAACATAAAACAACTAACATTGTTATGCTTTAGAAAATGTTTACATTTTACCAAAACACAGAAGTTAGATGCAATATTGATAGGTAAGCATAACCAGAAAAGTAACTCAAGGACAAAATTAATTAGGATTTAAAGAGCATTAAGGAGTACAAAGTAACTATGCGTGCAGCTGAGAATATAAATACAAATATAAATACAAAGAAATACAAAGAAAATACAAAGAAAAAGAGCAAACAGTGCCTGCCTTCAAGGGACTTACATTCAAAATGTATCTTTAATTGGTATATTCAAGATACAAAATGAGGAGAAGTAGATACAAGATTACTTTAAGTTAGAAGACAATAGCAACAGCAGGACAGGAAAGCCTCAAGAAGGAAATGGCATTTGAATCTTAAAGAAATGACTAGCTTTGGGTTTTTCCAGAAATAGGTATGTCTTTCCACCCTTAGTTTTCCACTCTTTTTACATTTTATACTGCTCTCCCATTTTGCGGTCAGGTGATCTAGGCTTCATTCCCCTATTGCAAGCATTTGCACAGGCTGTCACCCCCCATGCCTGGAGTGCTTTACCTCCTCATTTCCATCTCCTGACTTATCAGCCCAGTGACCCTGGGCAATGCACAGTCTTAGTTTTCTTCTGTATAAAGATGGGAATAATGATACTACCAACTTCAATAGGGTTGTTGTGATTCTCAGGGGACATAATATATGCAAAGGGCTTGTTATTGCTATCATTTTCTATGTTATTTTTGCCTTTATATCCCCATGTTCTAGCATAGCTTGGCACACAGGAGGTACTTAATAAATGCTTGTTGGTTGATCTATTAATGATGGTCCCCTTTATATCATACCCACCCTAACAGATCAAGAACCCTAGGAATTTGAGGGTTCTGGACTCAGAATCTCAATCCTATCCTCTGGTTTCTACACTAACCAACTTGTTTCTATTTGCCAAGACCTGCCAAAGAGGATTAATGTTTAGCATATAGTGGATCTTCAGCAAATATATGATTCTATGGCTAGGTTGTGGTGATAGAATGGATTACTATTCATAGAGTAGAATCAACTTTGTTGGGCACAAGAGGTGTGGCAATAGGCGCCCACAGCAAGCAGTAGGAGGAGTTAATCTAAAAGAGATTATCTTCTTGCCCTGAAATGTGACTTGAATTTGGGGCTTTAAGAGACCCTGGTCACCAGCTAGGAAAATGAAGAACTAGAGACCAGAAGTGCTATGGTCTCTTGTCAGATAAACATTTAAAGTAAATATTTTAATACCCTGATATGTGAAGAAAAATTCCATGCCGAATTGTAACAATTATCTTGGGTGCCTGGCAGCCTCTGCTCCCTCTGCCTTCTTCATTTGGATCCCTGTTCTGCTTTAAGCTCCATTGTCTCATCTATTACTCTTTGATTTTGTGAGTTGCTTCAAGTTTTCTTGGAAGCAGGTAGGGAATAAATCTTAAACAAATAATTTTTGTCTTTTATCTTAAAACAAGTAAACACTCAAGTACACACCATGATTCCTGTGGTGATATAATGACTTGCTGGTTTCTTCCTAGTGCTGGTACAGAGCAAAGGATAAGAACATAAAAATGGAGTCTAGATTTCAAGCTGGAAGGGACCTCAATTAATACCTTGTCCAACTCTTTCACCTTACAAATAAAGAAATTGAGGCCTAGACAGGGTGAGTGACAAGGTCACATAAGTAATAAAGGGTAGTATGTTCTCAGATTTTAAAGCCAGGGCCCTTCCCCATTTAGAATGCATTTCTCTGATGGATGGAGAGAAAGCTTTTAGCAAGCAATCAATTAATAAAAAATAAATAAGTAGTTAAGCAAATAAATAAATAGATGAATGAATGAATGAATAAACAAACAAACAAATAAATAACAGGACAGCAGATTAAACTCCAGAGGAGAAACCCTTTGGTCTTGGACAACATTTCTCCCTGGATGCAGATAGGAGAAAAGCTGGCTTTAAAGACAGTGATCTACTGAGATGTCTTCTTTCCATGCCCTTACTTCCAAATACTGTCATTACTCAGCTGACTCTTGTCTGAAATCTTCCAACTAGAACTCATCCCAAGTTTTGTCCCTTCTTCAAATGCAAACAAGTATAAAGGTGAATTCCTTTGAGAATGTGAAGAAGACAGTTAGAAGCCCAAAGTCTCAGCTCTCTCACTTCCTAAATTTGCCATATTTAGCTAACCTTTTAAACTCCTTGAAAATCAATTTCCTCATTTGTTAATGAGGATAATAATAATAATAATGATAATGATAATATAAATAAGTTTTATTGTTGTTCAATCACTTTTCATTTTATGTTCAAATCAATGATTCCATTTGGGGTTTTCTTGGCAATGACACTGTAGTGGTTTGCTATTTCCTTCTCCAGTTTATTTTACAAATGAGAAAAGTGAGGTAAATTGTTTTAAGTGACTTGCTCAGGATCATCATATAGCTAGTATCCAAGACTGCATTTAAACTCAGGTTTTCTTTACCCAGTGTTCTGTGCACTATGGTGCCATCTAGCTGCTCCTGATACTGCACTATCTACCTACCAGGGATCAGAGGAATTAATCTATCTCAAATAATTTGTAGAAAGAAGTGTCAGAAAGAGTGTGGGATTTGGAATCAGAGATTTTGGCACTTAATTGTGTGACCTTAATCAAATCTCTTAAATTCTATGGATCTTTTTCCTTACCTGTAAAATGATGGGGTTGTATTAGATGATTCTAAAGGTTTCTTTCAGTTCCAAATTTAGTATTACCATTATTTAGTCCTCAGTGTGAAGTTACTTTATTTGATTCTTTCTGGACAGCAGAGTTTTGATAGGGGAAGAATTCTGGGTATGTGCAGACACACCCTAATATATTGAACATAATTTCATGTTCCATTTTTAAAGGATGTATTTTTTTTTAAAAGTTCAGTTGTTAATTTTAAAAATTAAGTTTAATTAAGTTTTAGGACATAATAGTAATGCTTAGCCATGCAGTTTATCACAGAGTAGGCACTTTATATGTTTGTTGAATTGTTCTGTAAGCATCTATGTTAGATTTCGTTCTTCTCAGCAATACAATGACTTAAAACAATCTTAAAAAACTTGTGATGGAAAATGCCATCCACGTCCAGTTTGAATGCAGATTTTGAAGCATAACTATTTTCATTTTTTAAATTTGCGTTTTGTTTTTTCTTTCATAGAAAAGGTTTTTCCCTTATGGTCTGATTTTTCTTGTATAACATGACTAACATAGAAATATGTTTAACATGATTGTACAGGTTAGGTATAACCTGTATTGGATTGCTTGCTTTCTTGAAGAGAGGGGAAGAAAGGAAAAGAAGGAGAAAAAAATAGAACTCAAAATTTTTTTCCCCGCTAAGATTTTTTATTCTTTTCTTTTTTAATTTCCTCAGTTACATGCTTTTACATGTGTAAAAGCAACTCTTTAGGGGGTTATACATGTATATTCATTTTTAAAAACATATTTCCTTATGAATCATGTTGGGAAAGAAAAATTAAAACAAAAGGAAAAATCATGAGAGGAAAAAAAAAAACAGAAAAAAAAGAAAAAAAAGTGAACATAATGTGTTGATTTACATTCAGTCTCCATAGTTTTCTCTCTGGATGTGGATGGTATTTTCCACCCAAAGTTTAATGGGATTGCCTCGGATTACTGAACCACTGAGAAGAACCAAATATGTCATAGTTGATTTTTGCACAATCATGCTGTTACAGTGTACAGTGTTTTCCTGGTTCTGCTTATTTCCTCAGCATCATTAGTGGGTTTTTTTTTGGGGGGGGGATTGGTTAGGTAGTTGGGGTTAAGTGACTTGTTTAGGGTCACACAGCTAGTAAGTGTTAAGTGTCTAAGGCGGGATTTGAATTCAAGTTCAAATTGAGCTCAAGGCTGGTATTCTGTCCACTGTGTCATCCAGTTGCCCTAGAACTCAAAAGCTTACAAAGAGCAATGTTGAAAACTATCTTTACATATAATAGAAAATATTATAAAAAAAATTTTGTTGACCTGAAAAAAATGTTTTTATAATAGAATATTCAATAAATGTTTACCCCATAGTGAAATATGCTAACCTGTCAAGGAAGAGGAGTGGAAAGAATATCAGATGCTTATGGACCTGAGAATGAGATGAGGAAGAAGAGAGGAGAAACCAGGATAGCCAGAAAAGGCAATTCAAACGGCTGCTTCATAATTTTGGGTAGGATTCATGTTCCCCCTGGTGTGTTTAAGAGTATAGAGCAATAAAGTCAATAGTTTTATGGTGCCAAAGTGATGGGTTGACTGAGAAACCACTTATCTCTAGACCCATCTTCCAGATCTGTGAGTATTCTCTCCCCCAGTTCGGCTAAAAATGTACTTTGTATGATAATGAGTTTGCATTTCTAACTCTGGTGTGGGTAACTGATTTTCTCTTTCCTCTCCCATCTCATAAGTGTGTGTGTGTGTGTGTGTGTGTGTGTGTGAGAGAGAGAGAGAGAGAAGAGAGAGAGAGAGAGAGAGAGAGAAAGAGATCACCTAGAATAGCTTCACCTAAATAGTCTATGGGACAACATGGCAGCAGGGTAGCAGTACCTTTCTCTGCCTATTGAAGGTGCTATTGGGATGGAGAGTGATCCCTTTGTGATTAAAAAGCATTGTTAAAAACAAACCACAAAACTATTATGGTTTGTAGTTCTCCATAAAAAATAGTATCCAGGGAATAGAGTATATATAAAGTTACAATGTCAGTACAAGCCCCTTGTTCTCATTTGCTCAGAACCTTGAAAGTTTCTTTTTGGCCTCAGATGTCCCAAGGTTTCATTGTAAACCAATTGCAATTTCCCCCAGAAATTTGAATTAAATTGTACTCAGTCTCCAATATGTTCTTTTCAAAGTCTGAGAGTGGGATGAAGGTTGGGGAGGGTATACTTCTGTCGAGGTTTTTTATCATTTAGTTAAAAATTCAATCTATATCAGCTTTCCTTAAGGGCTGTGCCCCATCCTGGACAGGAACAACTACATAACTTGAGTTGAGGGGATGGAGGGAAGGAAACTACTGAACACCCTAAATTTCAGTGTCTTAGAGTTTCATCAGTTAAACTTCTAAGCAACCTCTATCAGTTTCTCATGTATCTGTCTATATTAGTAGTTCTGTGATTTCAAACTAGGTTGGCATGTGTGGGCAGTGCTGTTGGAACACCTGGGTGGCCTTGATGGAATATACTTCCATTCATGTTGCAAAAAATCCAAAGGGACTTTCAACCCAGAGTTTGAAAAATGTTAGAACTGGAGTAGCTAGGAGCTCACATTAATATAGCACTTTGCTATATACCAGCACTGTGGTAAATGTTTTACAATTATTATATATTACTTTATCCTCATAGTAACTATGAGCAGTTGGTGTTATTATTATCATCCTTGAGGAAATTGAGGGGAACAGAGGTTCCTTAAGATAAAAGGGTGCAGTAGAACAAATAGTGGTCTTGGATGGGACCCTAAAGAGAAGCAAGCAATCAAGCATTTACTAAGCACCTACTATGTGCCTCCCACTCTTGAGGTTGTATAAAGACAAAGACTAAAACAATCCCTATTCCCTGACTAATGGAGATATAACATGTACATAAGTGATGTTGTTTGGCCATTTTTCAGTCATGTGTGATTTTTCATGCCTTTTTTGGGGGGTTTCTTGCCAAAGATACTGAAATAGTTTGCTATTTCCATTTCCAATTCATTTTACAGATGAGGAACTGAGCTATGTTTAAATGACTTGCTCAGGGTCACACACTTAGTAAGTATCTGAGGGGTTATTTGAACTCATGCATATGTATCTTTTTGATTCCAAGCCTAGTGTTCTATCCATTGAGTCATATAGCTGCATAAATAATTATATTAATAATAATAATATTACATATAGTGCTTTTTATTTTTTCTTTCTTTTGTATTTATTTATTTATAGCTTTTTATTTACAAAACATATGCATGGGTAATTTTTCAACATTGACCTTGCAAAATCTTCTATTCCAAATTTTCCCCTTTCCTTCCCCCTCCCCTAGATGGCAGATAGTCCAATACATGTTAAATATGTTAAAATCATATAGTGCTTTAAAGTTTATAAAATGCTTTACAAATATCTCATTTTGTGCTCATAACAATGTTGAGAGATAAGTTCTATTATTATTCCTTTTTTTACAGATGAGGAAACTTTGAGACTTCCTCATTTTTTCCAGGATCTCACAAGCCAACATGTGTCTGAAGCTGAATTTGAACTTGGGTTTTACTTATTCTAGGTTCGGTGCTCCTCATACTGGCCATCTAACTGTAAGTGCAAAATAAGTATAAAGTGCTTTTTGAAGGAAAGCACTAGAAGTTGGCAGGGATAGAGGGGAGTTATATATGAGGACATTAAAAAGATAGCTTGGACCAAGTTGTGAAAAGCTTAAAAAGTTGAGTGGAATTGTTTATATTTGAACTTAGAAGAAATAGGGAGCCACTGAAGTTTATCAGGTTGAGAAATATCACAGTCAGATCTATGTTTAATGAAAATCATTTGGCAATGGCACATAGGAAGCACATAGAAATAAGAAAGGACTTGAGGAAGGGAGACAAATAAGGAAGCCTTTACAATAATTTAGGCAAGAAGTAAGATTAGATTGTAAAGTCCTTAAAGTCAAGGATTGTTTTTGTCTTTCATGGTAACCCTAGTGTTTAGCACAGTGACTAGAACATAGTAAGTGTTTAATAAATGCTTACTGACATTATTGGTTAACTAAGGTGATGAGGGCCAAATTAAGATGCAGCTGTGTGAATAGAAAAAAGGAGTGGAATATGAGATGCTGGGGAGGCAAGATAACTGAGGGGACCAGTTCTGACTTTTCTCAATAGTGTGATGGTTATGCAAATAATTTGTCCTTATTGTAAAATAGAAATGATAATACTTATGGTATTTAGCTAGTCAATCAATCAATAAACATTTATTAAGTACTTACTATGTGTCAGGCACTGTGCTAAGTTCACTTACTTGAACTGTGGTGTATTTATGGTAAAATGGGAATAAAAATACTTACCTCACAGATATTATTCCTTCTCACAGATCAATTATTCACCTCACCAATCAGTTGTGAAGAAGCACTTTCAAATTAAACTTTGATGGGCCTATGATCAAAATTATGATAGTCCTCCTTTTAACAATATAGATCATGACCAACATACATTTTCATCCCTTTTAATTCTTGTCCCTTCTATCCTTTTATAAAATTTAATAGAAGATCTATCAAATAGGAGGTCTTCCTCCAGGTCTTTTAATATTTCATGTATGCTAGTGCAACACATGGGTTAGTGCCTTGTTATTTCTTAATCTCTGTGCAAGAAGACCCCTCTTCTGGCCAAATATAGAATCATAAATCATTGATTTAGGGTTTGAGAGGAACTTGAAGGTCATTTAGTCTAATTCCCTAATTTTATAAATGAGGAAACAGAGGCTTAGATAAGCTATATGGTTTGTCTAAAATCAAATAGGTGTTTCTCTCTGTCTCTGTCTCTCTGTCTCTCTCTCTATCTCTGTCTCTCTGTCTTTCTCTTTCTCTTTGTCTCTGTCTCTCTCTATCTCTGACTCTTTCTCTGTGTCCCATCCTCTTTCTCTCTGTCTCTTTCTGTCTCTATCTCTCCCTTTCTCCCTCTGTCTATGCTACTTATTTCTCTTTTTACTTTATCATTCGAAACCCCCTTTTTTTTTTTTTTGGTTACATTATGACAGCTATGTTCTCCATAATGTCTTTTCTTGATGCTTTTCACATTTAAGTTCCCATTGCAAATTAATGACACTTATCTCATAGTCAGCAGTCGGACAGAGTATTAAGTTGGGAGTCAGGAAGACCTGAGTTCAAATCCAGCCTCAGATACATGCTAGTTGTATGACCCTGGGCAATATTATCACTTAACCCTATTTGCCACAGTTTCCTAATTTGTAAAATGAGCTGGAGAAGAAAATGGTAAACTATTCCAGTATCTTTGCTAAGGAAATCCCAAGAAAATCCCAAATTGGATCATGAAGAGTCAGATACAACTGAACATCAAATAATTGTTATTATACCTTGTAGTAGAAGTAATATCCTAACCCTCTTCTGCCATGCAAGTTAGGCAATTATTTATAACTATATAGAGATATATCTATTATCTCTAAATGTAGACTTATCTAGATCAATATCAGATAAGTCTATAGATATAAAGTAATATGTATCATATAATAATCTATATCTATACATAATAATCTCCCCCCACCCCACAAGTGGTACAACTTTGAGTCTTCTCTCCTCCTCTCTTCTCCCCAACTCCCCTCAGGCTTGTTTTGAATCATTCAAATGTTCTTCCGGAAAAATAAAATGTTGAAGTATTTCTTAGTAAGAAAATAGTCATCATTTAAGCCATTTTGCCTAACAATTTATAAAATAATTCTGGATGCCAGGCATTGGTGATAAGTAGACTTATTCTGCAGTATTTATCAGGGACAACTTGGATAGTTTATCTATCTAAGGCTAGATCCTCTCTCACTTCCTGGGTGCCCTGGGTGGCAACAAAAGCTAGAGGCAATCTGTTTATCTGTTTATACAGACTAATTTACAGACAATGGCTAGACCTTAGTATTTCTGAACTAAATTTAAAGTTCTGTGATGGCACAGAAAGGAATCAGGAAATCTGAATGCAGATTGCAGGTCTCAGTTTTTTCATCTGTGAATTGGGTAACAGAAGTTTGTCCATATATGGGGAGGGAATTCTTTTTCACGAATGGTCTGAACTGGGTTCAGTTAAATAAATTTAACAGATATTTTAAAGCCTCTACCATGAGTGAGACTCCATGGTTGGTGCGGAGGAATAAAAAAACAAAAATAGAAAGAGCTTCTGTTCTTCTGGACAATCTCTAAGGGCCTTTCGAGCTCCTAAATTCTGTGTTTTGACTTAGAGCTTTGCAAAACTAGAGCGTCTAGAGATCATTTAGTCAGGCCTCTGTGGGTGTTAATAATGATTAAGAAGGTGATATATAGGTTTTTAGTGTCAGTGGAAAGTGTTTATTGCTTTTTACATATCAATAGACCATGTTTTGTTTATGGACTAAAGAACTAACCTGCTTGTAGTAGAAGTCAAAAATGTTGTTGATAACAAATGATTTATTTTATATTTTTTAGATGATCAGTATAACACAATCGAATATCAGGGATCAATTTATAAATAGCTGATTTTGTTATACAGACTATCTTTTTTCACTGCTCCATTATATAGTTGTATTGCTATTATTCAGTCTTTTTCAGTCACATTTGACTCTTTGTGACCCCTATTTGTGTTTTTGTTTTGTTTTGTTTTGGTAAAGATACTAGTTTGCTATTTTTTTTTTTACTCTAGCTCATTTTATAGATGAGGAAACTGAGGTAAACAGGATTCAGTGAGTCTTCCATGATCACCCAGCTAGTAACTGTCTAAGGCCAGATTTGAGCTCAGGAAGATGTCTCCCTGACTACAGACCTGGCACACTATCCATTGTACCACCTAGTTGTTGTATCCATCTCCAACAAGTTTCCTGTGGGGATTCCAAATCAACTTTCCTATGGAGATTGACTATAAAACTATTGGTTCATTCAAAATCTGCAGAGAATTACCAACTGGTCGTATATTCTAAGCTGTGCTGAAAAAGCTATAAAAGATAAATCTGAACTCTAGAAAGCTAAGACTGCTACCAGCAAACAATCTTTCCCTGGTGACTCATTAAATTTCTTTTCCTTTTAGCTTGGAGATTCATTTTATTTGACCTCCAGTACTACAGACTTGTTAATGGGTAAGATTTTACCCATTACTTCTGGAGACAGGAGCCCAGACTCAAAACTTTCCCAACATTGTTCAGTTGTAAGGTATTCTAGCTCTGAAATTATGTGATCATCCTTGCTACAAATCATCATTGTGGCACCTAAGAATTTGAAGGTTTCACTAAAGCTTTTAAGTGCAAAGGTTTAGGCTATAGGTACGCCTCCAAATAAGACCTGTAATCTATCCATTCTTTTCTCTACAGGGAGCTACATAGTACAGGACTGAGTCTGGAATTAGGAAGGCTTGAGTTCATATCCTGCTTCAGACACATAGTAGCCATATGATCCTTATTTGCCTCAGTTTCCTCAAGCACAAAACACCTATCTCCCAGGATTGTTGTATCAAAAGAGATACTATTTGTAAAAATGTTTAGCACAGTACCTAGCACATAATAAGAGCTTGATAAATGACTAATTCTTTTCCCTTTAACTCTTTCAACCTTTTAGGCAGGCTTGAAGGGGAAAAGTGATCCTCAAAACACCTCATAAAGGAATTGTGTCTAAAGTAGAATGACATAGGGAAGAGGAAGGCTACATAATCTCCAGCCAGGGTGATTCAGATAGGTGGTGGATGTTTATGGGCTATTTTTTAATATTTAGTTTCAGGGCTTTTAAAATATCTTTTAGATGAGTCTTTTTATTTTTCCCTTCCCAAATAAATCCTTGAGGATATTTTGGTTCTAAAAAAAATGGGGCTGGGAAAAGGCCATGATAGATAGGGGAAGCAATGGTAAAACCTTGTCAGATCTGTCCAATTCAATTCAGTTCAGCTAAGGCATCATGGTACCATGAAAACAGTAGCAGATATAGAGGCAGAGGACCCCTGTACAAGACATTGGAATTCTTCCTTATTTGCAAAATGAGAGCATTAGATTATTTGCCTCTAAGACCCTTTCAGCTCTAAATTTTTTGATCTTAGATCTTGACTCTAAGTTCAACCTGACTTAATGATGTCACCTACTAGGATGTGAAACTCTTTGCTACTAAGCAAAGGGATATCACATTATAAAAGGGTTCCTTCTCCCTGGGGGCTTACAGTATATTATGTTCTGAGGATGGGATGGATATAGTTTGGATATTGTTGTTTAGTTGGTTTTTTGTTTTTTGTTTTTTTTTGGATCATATCCAACTCATTGTGACTATTGGTTTTCTTGGCAGAGATACTGAAATTATTTGCCATTTTCTTCTTCAGTTTATATATGAGGAAACTGAGGTAAACACACTTAACCCAGAGTCACACAGCTATTAAGTAAGTATCTGAGGTTGAATTTGAACTCAGTTTTTTTTTTTTACTCCAGACCCGGGGCTTTATCTACTACAGAGTTTCCTCTGTAGTATGTATACTGATAAATAAATTCAAGAAAATTAGAGGACAGAGATTTCACTAGTTACTATGGGCATCAAGAGAAGATTCCAGAAGAAACTGACCACCTGAGTTTAGAATCCTGAAAGGATGGAGTCCAGAAATGCAAAGTGATTATTGTTTCTATGTAATGCTGAGAAAATCCAGGGTGGGTCTAATAATTTTAGCATAATACTGTTGTATATGTATAAAGAACCAAATTCATAGAATCATAGAATGCTAGATCTGAATATGTAGATAAATAAGTTAGACTGGAGTGTGCTGGAGCCAGCTCCTATGGAGGTTTCAGGAAGAGCTTAGAGTTCAATTCTTCAATTAGAGCATTTTTACCTTGGAAATCCAACAACGGGGATTTGTTTTATCATTATATTGATTATCTAAACTTAAGAGAATGATAAAAAAAAAAAAAAAAAGTTCTATTACCATCTCTAGCCTGAAAGAGAGGACATTTTCAGGGTCATCCTTGATTCCTTTATTGACCTATATAGTTTAAGAGAAAGTGGGGAGGAAGGAAAAAGAAAATGTTTCTAGCACTTTTACTGGGAGCTAGGTTTATATCCTTTTGATTAAAGAGCTTAATATTTTCTGAGCATCCTACTAAGGGTGATCATTTGCTAAAAGAGTTTGACATTAATTCATTGGCTGAAGAAATGGCTTCCCCAGTAGGAGAACTAAAAGCAGAGAAGTAGTTTTGCCCAGCTATTGATCCCCCTAGTGTAGATTCTTCTTTAAAGAGACCTGAATGCCAGAATTATAGGTTGTCCCAGGTATCTATAGGTTTCCCTATGCAGGTGCTTCTCTGCTAGATTTCTGAAAGCAAGTGCCCATTCCCCCTCCCCTAGGTATGGAAGTATGGCATTGATTTATCAATTTTGATTATTATTGCTCTTGTCTTCTATACAGCAAATATTACAATTATTTGTTCTTGTCTTCTATTATTATTAAAAAACCCCCTCAACTTTCTAGCATGAATGCTAGTTAGGAATGAGTGAACCATTCCTGTGAAAGAGAAAGTGTGTATGTGGGGGAGCATCAGTGTGTGGAGAATATCACCTTGGGACCACACTTGGATTACAGAAACATAATGTCTAGGGAGAAAGGGCCCAATAGTTCTGTTGTAATCTGCCCAAGTAAATTTTCATCTAATATTATTTTCAGTTCTGGGGACAAATTTTATAAACGATTTGATGCATGTTGAAGGGACTCAAAACCATACATATAAGACATAATAGAAGGAATTTGCCAAAGAACAGATTTTGGGGAAATATGGTAGATGTTTTCAAATATGAGATGACTATTCTGCTATAACACACATTTTAGAAAATGCAAATTTATGCCAATGTGATTGATATATTAGAGAACATTTTGAACATAACTTGAATTTCAAGTTTGTTTCTGCAAAATTTATTCCTTGAAAAACTATTCCACAATATAGTAACTTGCAAGCTGTAAGTTTTCCTATGCCTATTTCCACAAGCCAACTTCAGCTCTTTGTGAAGGTAAAGTGGCATATTATTGTATATCTTTTGGGACAGGATGAGATGTGAGTACAGAAGATCTGGTTCCACCTTTAACCCCCTCACCATGGCCTTTGGTCCAGAGGTTCAGAATTTCTGTCTACCCAACTTTCTGGAACCTGGAGCAAAGGGAATAACAGACAGAGGTCAAGAAGAGAATCACTGTTTACTGTAGTATTTATGTATGTCTTAATTTTTTTTAACATGTATAAAACTGTTATATTTTTAGTAGTTTTCTGCCTTTTTATTTTTTTAATGTTGCACCTCTAATCCATTTTCTTCTATGTGCTTTATGGTTTTTATTGCATAGTATAGTACTTTTGGGAAATATGTATATAATATTTTAGCAGAACTGGTTGTATTCTACTTCCCAAAACCACAACTAATAAGGGGTAAAAGATATTAGATTAATACAAGGAATATCTCCTTGATAATTAGACCTGTTGAGATATGGAATAGAGGTAGTAAATTCCTTGTCATAAGAAGTATTCAAGATGGTCAGATGATCTCTTGTTGGAGATTTTGTAGAAAGAGTAATCTTCTGATAGGTAATTGGACTAAATTTTAGGAACATAGTGTTAGAATTGTCTGGGACCTTTGAAACTTTATGTTCTAAGTTCACTTTACAGAGGAAGAAATTGAAGCTCTGAGATGCTAAATTACTTGTGCAAGATCACCCAGGTAATGACAGGATTTGAAACCAAGTCTTCTGATTTCAAATTAAATATTCTTTATTCTACAGTACACAGTCTCCACAATCCATTCTACTCTTTGATTCCTTGATTCTCATTGTTGTTCAGTCATTTAAGTCATATCTGATTCTCCATGACCCCATTTGGGATTTTCTTTGCAAAAATACTGGAGTGGTTTGCCATTTCTGTCTTCAACTTACTTTACAATTGAGGAAACCGAAGCAAACAGGGGTAAGTAACTTGCCACTATAGCTAGTGTCTGAAGTTGGATTTAAACTCAGGAAGATGAATAGTTCTGACTTCATATACAGTGTTCACTATGGCATTCACAACTAAACTATAGCATCGCCTAGTGGGTCCCTCTATGCTCATGAATTAATCCTATTAACCTGGTAATTTTCTACCTTTCCACATATCCTATGATCCAGCAATCCCTGATCTGCTTCAATTTTTCCAACTGAAGAATTACTTTCTTGATTCCATGACTCTCTGTATTGGCCATTCTGGAATGCATCTCCTTTTTTTAGTTTCCCTGCCTTCTTTCATGCAGCCTTTAGGCTTTTCTGAATTCTATAACAGGTTCTAGTCATATGAAAAGATGCTCCAAGTCATTTTTAATCAGAGAAATGCAAATTAAGACAACTCTAAGATACCACTACATACCTGTCAGGCTAAGGTGACAGGAAAAAATAATGATGATTGTTGGAGGGGATGCGGGAAAACTGGGACATTGATGCATTGTTGGTGGAGTTGTGAACGAATCCAACCATTCTGGAGAGTAGTTTGGAACTATGCTCAAAAAGTTATCAAACTGTGCATACCTTTTGATCCTACAAAATCCAGCAGCCCTTTGGGCTTATATCCCAAAGAGATCATAAAGAAGGTAAAGGGACCTATATGTGCATGAATGTTTGTGGCAGCCCTTTTTGTAGTGGCTAGAAACTGGAAACTGAGTGGATGCCCATCAGTTGGAGAATGGCTGAATAAATTGTGGTATATGAATATTATGAAATATTATTGTTCTGTAAGAAATGACCAACAGGATGATTTCAGAAAGGCCTGGAGAGACTTACACGAACTGATGCTGAGTGAAATGAGCAGGACCAGGAGATCATTATATACTTCAACAACAATACTATATGATGACCAGTTCTGATGGACCAGGCCATCCTCAGCAACGAGATCAACCAAATCATTTCCAATGGAGCAGTAATGAACTGAACCAGCTATGCCCAGAAAAAGAACTCTGGGAGATGACTAAAAACCATTACATTGAATTCCCAATCCCTATATTTATGCACACCTGCATTTTTGATTTCCTTCACAAGCTAATTGTACAATATTTCAGAGTCTGATTCTTTTTGTACAGCAAAATAACGGTTTGGTCATGTATACTTATTGTGTATCTAATTTATATTTTAATATATTTAACATCTACTGGTCATCCTGACATCTGGGGGAAGAGGTGGGGGGTAAGAGGTGAAAAATTGGAACAAGAGGATTGGCAATTGTTAATGCTGTAAAGTTACCCATACATATAACCTGTAAATAAAAGGCTATTAAATTAAAAAAAAAAAAGAATTCTATAATAGGTACTGCCTTTCCTTTATAGATTTCTGTCCATTTACTCTACATATATCTCCTTTGTACTATTTCCCCATTATATGATGAACTTCTTGAGGGCATGGACTTATTTGCCTTTCTTTGTATCCTGAGTAATTAATTGGATCAGTACCTGGCACTCTTTTATAATTATTATTCTGTCATGTTTCAGTCATGTTTGACTATGACTCCACTTAGGGGTATTCTTGACAAAGATACTGGTGTGGTTTGCCATTTCTTTCTCTAGCTCATTTTATAGATGAGGAAACTGAGGTAAACCGAGTTAAGTGATTTGCTCAAGATTACGCAGTAAGTGTCTGAGGCAAGATTTGAATTCAGGAAGAGAAATCTTTCTGACTTCAGGTCTGGCACTCTATCTACTTCACCACCTGCCTGGCTCCTTTGTTGTTAGGGATTAATTAATATTTCTTTTTATTAACTTATTGATTCTAGAAAAAATATAATGGAGCATAATTCCATCCTAAAGTACATGAGGACATTTTAAAGAGTTTTGGGGGAGTCAGTTTTCAATTTTTTTCTGCCAACTCCAGTTGTATCTCTCTTCTTCTCTTCCCCATCCCCGAGCACTCCTTTTTAATATTTTGCCCTGAGAAGGATGGAATCCCTATGTTTGATGTGCTTTTAATACAAAGCACACCATTACTAGTTAATGATCATGAACTGTCATGGCAGTCACTTTGAAAAGGTGACAGTGATGAATGGAGTCAGCAGCTCTGAGGGAGGTGGGTCAGGGAAGAGACACAACCGTTTATTTAAGCTCAAGGCTGATAATGCTTCTGCACATTTAGGAGGGGGCTTTCTCAATCCTGATCTCTTTTAATGGGATAAATAAGGTATAGTTCTCTTCCTCCAGGGCCAGCTGAGGAAAAGCATTTCTTTTGCTCACAAACATCACTCTTTTTGTGATATAGATGCATTTTCATGGCTTCTGACTATTGGAAAATCTACTGGAGAGGGAGGGAAAGGGAGATAATCCTTGTCTCTTTTTGCTCAGTGAGCCCCAGCATCTGGAATTTTACATCTGCAATGTGTATTTACATACATACTCCTCACTTACAGAATTGGAAGAGAGAATCAGTCCCTCCTCACTTAGGAAAAAATACTCTCTGGAATTGCTATCAGGAATTGGATATAAGAACAGAGTATTTTGGATCTCTGCCCCCATTGGTTTCTAAATGGTTTGTATATCAGGGAAAAAAGATTTCCTTTCTAAAAAATAAAAGTAATTTTTGTTTGTGATTGGGTCTTGCTTATTCTCTCAGCCAGTGTTTTTTGCTGGGAAAGGAGCTGTCTTCTCTGTGAACTCAGTTGTGTGGATCCAAACCTACGTTCAATTTGATGAAGATGAAGATGTCAGAGAGAGAGCGGGGCGGTTCCTCTTCTCTTATGCTCTATTGCCTTTCTGCTATGACATCATTATAGTTTTTGTAAAAGAAATCCTTTTATGAATGATTGCCTTGAGTCTTTTGGGCAACAACAAATCAATCCCATAAACAATTTTTAATCTGGTGGGAAAGAGGCAGAGACTACTCGGCGAGAAAGACCCTGGGAAACCTTTTCTAATAAGGGGGAAAATGCTCCATGCAGAGATTTAGGAAGCTCTTCTTAGCTTCCTCTCCGTTCAGCACCCCTTGGACCCTCCTAGTTGCTGGACAGCATAAACATCGAGGTTTGGTAAATAAACCCAGCACTATCATGCACTGTCTAACATGCACTTAAGCTGTGACTGGC
Organism: Sarcophilus harrisii; assembly: GCF_902635505.1. Lineage (NCBI taxonomy): Eukaryota > Metazoa > Chordata > Mammalia > Dasyuromorphia > Dasyuridae > Sarcophilus > Sarcophilus harrisii. Next base: position 493,214,868 of record NC_045426.1, on the reverse strand, counting down.
AGCCAGCTCCAGGAGGACTTAGGAGTTTCGAGCCAAAGCTTTTGGGTTCAGAGCCTCTGAGGACCCAAGATAAACAAATCTGTTGGTGAGAGTGACCAGAGTGTTAGGTCAGCCCAAGGGTCACCTCTGGGTCAGCCTGCCTGGGAGCTTAGGCTCTGGTTTGTGTTTACCCCTCTGTGTTCCCCTCCCCTCCCCCAGGCAAAGCTAGAGGTGTAGGGGCAGAGAAGGTTGCTGGGAAAAGAATATCGGTATATTTTTTGGAGTCCTTTGGAAATGAGTTGACAGTCATCCAGGCTCCAAGAATCTGGGTAGCTTTTGCAGTCTGGTTTTTCCCAAGTGCTAATAAACAACTCTCTTTGGAAGGGCTGACCGGCCAGATCACACTGGCTAATAATGCATGCTTGGGCAACTGAGGCAAATGAATCTTCTCCAGGGTCCAGCTATGAGTTACTAGTGTGGTCCCAATTCATGGAATCATAGATTGGAAAAGACATTCAAAATAAATTGTTCCTTACCATGTGTAGTTCTGGGTACTTTGGGATTCCAAGAATTTGTTTGGAAAATTATTCAATAAATAATTTAACTGTCAGAAGGTCATTGATACAGACCTGGAAGGATTCCTAGAGAAATTCAATTTCTCTCATATTTGAAGATGAGGGATCTGAGGTCATTAGAGATGAAGGGATTTTGCTTTAGGCCACACAGGTAGTAAGCAGTAGAATCATGTCCCACACCCACAATTTCAAGTTCAGCCATATTCTATAGCACCCTTTAAGCTTTCTAAACTTCTGTCCAATTCCATAAGGGTACATTAAGCATTTACTGTTTGCAAATGACCGATTTTCACAGTTAGGGATATAAAGATGAACAATGATACAGCTCCCTAACCTTGGAGGTACAATGTGTAAACAGGAAAATATGATTCAAAATGTAAAGTAGTACTTTAGGAATATCTGAGTAAATACTTTCATTTTGGGGGAGATAGGGATAGGGAAGGTTTCACAGAGGAAGTAAAACCTAAACTGAGGCTTTAGAGGAAAAAGAATGATTCCAAAAGATAAAGATGGGGAGTTAAGTAAGACTTTTCAATCAAAAGGCGAATTTCCACTTCAGGAGTTCATGAAATAGCTTGTAATCCTGCATGGCTGGATTCTAAAGTGTAGGAAGGAGGATAACTTACACTAAGACTAGAAAGTAAGGGCTAAAGCAAGATTGTACAATGCCTTGAATATCAAAACGGATAGATGGAATTTTATTCTATGGGCATTGGAGAGCTACGGAGAGTTTTCTAGTAGATAATGACCTGGTCACAAGAAATATTAGAAATGTTCATTAGAAACCATTAGGGATTAAAAAAGAAAAAGAAAGCGTTAGGGAAATTATTTTTGTAGAGTAAAGGATGCATTAAAGAGGAGAAAGACCATAGGCCTTAGGAATCCAGTTAGGAAGCTAATCCAATGAGACAATAAGTGTGATTATGAAGCATTTATGTAGTGCCAAGAACTTAATAGGTGTTTAATAAATGATTGTTTTATTCCTTCCTTCTAATAGTAAGGTGAGAAAGTTACACTTTCATTTTTAAAAAAGCTAGCTCTAAGAGGCAGGTAATAGTGCAATGGATAGAGACCTGACTCTGGAGTCAGGAGGACCTGAGTTCAAATTTGATTTTGGATATTAGACACTTATTATCTGTGTGATTCTTTGCAAGTCATTTAACCCAGATTGTCTCACTAAAAAAACCCCAACAAGACAATCTCCTTCCCTCCCCCCAGAAAGGTTTTTTAAGATATGGAGTTAGGAACAGGAAGTTATATTTAAATTTCTTCTTAAAATCCTGTCTTTAACTACTCTTACATGTCCCCTCTGAATTTCTTCCAGTTGAAGGAGAGCTTGAGACCAGAAATGGTGGCTTCTAGACAGGAATATGCTGATAAATGTTTAACACCCAGCTCTCTGGGGTAGAGGAAGGAAATGCTAGACACACTCTTAAATTTAATCTGCATTATTAATCTTTTCCTACCAATTTCCTAAGTCTAGATAATTAGATAAATTTCCTCAACTGAAATTTAACAATGCTTTATTGGAAAAGTCAGTAGGAGCTGGTTCCAGAGAAGGTCATTAGGAATAACCATATTTTATTCTCTATCCTCTTCTTTCTTTAACATTTTAAATGGAAATGATTGCCATTAGGAATTTATTTATTTGTTTGTTTTGGGAAATATGGGTCTTGGGAGGATTGGTGTACTTGGTTCAATCAGAAGTTGATGCAAATACTTGAGAAAAAAAGTCACACTTTAAGGAGGCATGTACATGTTATATATAAATAACATGAAAGTTATTATTTACATGAAAGATAAATTCATTGGATGGTAGATTTAGAATGGGAAATAATTTCTGAAGTCTTTTAATCCAACTCCTTATTTTATGGAAAACAGAACCAAAACCCAGATAATTAAATTGACTTACTCCAAAGAGTCACACAGATAATAAGTGTCTAATATCCAAAATCAGCTAACTAGGTAGTATAGTGAATAGATCACTGAGTTTAGAGTCAGGAAGACTCATCTTCCTGACTTCAAATCTGACCTCAGACACACTGTGTATGATTTTAGGCAAGTCATTTAAACCCTGTTTGCTTTAATTTCTTCATTTATAAGATGAATGGAGAAGGAAACATTCCAGTATCTTTGTCAAGAAAACCCTAAATGGAATCACAAAGAGTTAGACAGGACTGAACAACAATGGCAACAAAAAGATCCAATGGGGGTGGCAAGGCTGAAATTTGAATTCAGATCCTCTGCCTTTAAAATCCAGCTGTCTGGGGCAGTTAGGTGGTGCAGTGGGTAGAGCATCAGAGGACCTGTGTTCAAATCTGATCTCAGACACTTAACACTTCCTGGCTGTGTGACCTGAGTAAATCACCTAACCCCAATTGTCTCAGCAATAAATCAATAAAATAAAATAAAATCCAGCTGTTTTTTTCTTTGTACTGTTTTTCTGTCCTGGAGTCTGAATATTAATTTTCCAATAGATTCTTTTTTAGTTTACAGAAAATATTTACAATGGAACTCATTTAAGTGATGAGCCCATCTGGTGTGTTTAAAATTCTTTGACTTGTAAAAAAAATTAATTTAAGCATCATTCTTTGTGAGAAGAATCAGAAGTACATTTTATACAGTAACAACAAAGTTATGTGAGGATCAACTGTGATAGACTAGGCTCTTCTCAACAATGTAATGATTAAAGGCAATTCCAATAGACTTGGGATGGAAAATGCCAGTTGCATCCAGAGAAAGGACTATGGAGACTAAATGTGGACCCAAGCACAGTATTCTCATTTGCTTGTTTTTTCTTTCTTATGTTTTTTTTTTCTTTTTGCTTTGATTTTTCTTACACAACATGACAAATATACAAATGTGTTTGAAAGGATTGCACATATTGTACTTATATCAGATTGTTTCTTTCTTGGGAAGGGAGGAGGTAAGGAAGAGAAGGAAAAAAATCTGGTATATAAAGTTTTACAAAAATGAATGTTGAAAACTATTTTTACATGTATTAGGAAAAATAAAATACTATTTAAACAAAACAAAAACAAAACACCACATTCTGTGAACATATTGTCCTTAGTAGCTGCTTTCACCATGACCCCCCAGGTGGATCTTTTAGTAGCTTAGGCTGTCTGTTTACTGGAGGATAGTGCCTGCACCAGAACAAGGCTCATTAAACAAAACTCTCCATGCAAATTCATGACTCTTGATAACTATGTCTGAAAGGAAGTCTGTGAGGCTTATTCAGATTTAATTTTTTAAATGCGATTACAGATTTTTCTGTATTTGCATTTTCCCAAAATCTATAGAATTTGAAATTTTGGAAAGAAGTTATTGAATATCAACAAGCCCTGTTCTTTTGTTCTAAGCTTCTTAGTCTTCAGACTCAATAATATATATATATATATATATTTTTTTTTTTTAAGAGCATCATCTCTTATTTAAAGCTTTTCTATATAAGAGAAAAGATCTTTTAGCAAAAGAATGAATGAAAAGAATCAGAAGGGGTTTGTAAGCCATTATCTTTTTAATTCTCTATTATAACTTGTTCTATAAACATTTAAACATTTAACAAGATTCATTTGAGATGACAAAGATTACGGGTGAGCAGAGAAGTCCTGTTTTCTACAGTGGCCTGCTTAAGAAGATCATAAGCTGTGACCATCAAAGCCATCACTGGCTCTATAAAAGACCTTTATAGCTTACATGTATATTGTCCTTTAAGGTTTAACAAAGCCTTTGCATACATTATCTTATTTGATCCTGTTAACAACCCTTTGAAGTGGGCAACAAGTATTATTACCTCCATGTTTCTTAGCAAAGTCAGTCTCAGAAAGATTAAGCAATTTGCTTAGGATCATATACCCAGTAAATGATGAAGACTGGATTTGAACCCAGGTCTTTGAACTTCGAGTTTATGTCCTTCCACCATGCCAGTGGTGCCTCATATGAAGACTGAGGACTAGGGGTGGGTGGTGGGGAGGGTTTTTATTGCAGAGGGTCTTAAAATCCAAATGCACTCCAAACATTGTTCGTTTAGTTTTTATGAACTCCAACAAAATGTACAAGGTGATAATATGATAAGGAACAAGAATATCTTTGGGAGCCTAAATAAATAATGCCCTGAAGAGACAATTATCACTGTTTTTAAATTTTATGGAAGATGATTTGATAGTCTACATGTTTCAATAATTTCTTTTTCAGGTCATGTAAGCAAGGCTTCCAGTGTGTTAAATGGGTTCCCTATGGAAGGAGGTAATCCAGCCACCGATTGTTGGAGAGAATAACTGCATGATGAAATCATAGAAGCTTTCAAGAATATCAGTATACATAAATGGTGTTGTGGTTAATAAAATGTAGTATTGTGTTGAAGTTTAACTGAATTCTTGGCCTCTTTTGTCATATTAATAATATGGCTATATCATGTGAGGATGATATATTGTAAAGCACTGGATCTGAAATTAAAAAGAGTTGAGTTCAAATCTGACCTCAAGCACTTTACTAGTTATGTGGTCCTGGACAAGTCACTTAATCTGTTTGCCTCAGTTTCCTCATCTGTAAAATGAGCTGGAGAAGGAAATGCAAACCACTCTAGTAACTTTGCCAAGAAAACCCCCAAGTAAGGTCATGAAGAATCAGGCTGAAATAATAGAATAACAAACAATAAATTATTGGGGACAGGGGAAAGGTGAAATTTGTTAAAGAGCGGTCCTCATACTGAGAAGTTTAGAACCACTGTACCACATCATGCTTGCTATATTTAGTAGCTTAAGCATACTAGGTTGGACAGTATTTATGATTCCTAGATTCGGTCACTTCTCTTAAGTTTTAAAAGAAAATGGAGGATTCCAGGTATTATTTCAAGATTTCATACAGTGTATGATGCTTAGGATGATGTTTATTATATTCTCGTAGAATTGGGCTCAGCATTTGGATGGAGCACCAAGTGGATTTGCCAAGGCAAATCCATTAATAGAGGGAAGGGTTGGAATCAGAGAATGCTAGTTCAAATCTTGGCTCTACCACATGCTGCCTCTGGAATTTTTGACAAATCATTTCTTTCTAGACCTTTCTTCATCAATAAAATAAAGGGATTCTACAAAATCAGGAGATACACAAACTTGGGTGGGAAAAAATGTCTTTATTTTCATAATCTTTGGTTTTAGTTGTAACAATATATTTTAATTTTTGTTTTTAAAAACATTACTCTGAGAAGGGGTCCATGGGTTTCACCCAATCCACAAAGGGATCTAGGACACACAAAAAAGTAAGAACTCCTAGACTATGTGATCTTTGAGATGCCATCAAGATTTACATTTATTATCACATATGGTAAATTCGTATGATATCTTAACCAAATGACCTTATTTCACATTTACATTTACATTCATGGATGTGAGGAGAATGCAGAAGCAATTTGATTCTTGAAGGGGTGTCACTTTTTGCTAGAATTTGGCAAAACCTTAAATGTGGTATTGTTTCCAGCACTGGTAGCTGCTGCCCATTCACCACCCCCCTATCTTTCCCTTTCCCCTTTGCATTCTTGGCTCTGGGTGGGGAGGCGGGAGAGAAAAAACCCTTATCTGGGATTGTCTCCTAAACAAATGCAGCCGTGTAGAGGTATTGTCCTTTAGAAACTTGGCCTGGGACACTTTACGAAGTGTCTGCAAACATTTAGACACAGAAAACGGACTGCTGTTAAATCGGAGCCCATTGTCTCCATGGCTGACAAGTCTTCTCTGAAAGTGACTTACTGTGGGGGGGCGATAGTGATGAGTGCTGAACCTAAGAGACTCACTCAGTTGAGACCCTGGGCCCCGAGAATTGTGCTGTTGTTTGTTTAAACAACCTGAATGTAATTGTGATTATTTGGGATGCCCTGAATGTTTGGGAAAGTGGGGGAGGAGAGGGCCTGACATACATACCAGGACACCGAGTCTCACCAGCAGGGAATTTGATGACTGGATGATGGGGTAGTTGTCAGGTTCTTGATTGGAAAGCCAGTGGAGAGAATAACCCTTCAAGCTTGAGTTGAAATAAACACACATCAATGGGTAGGACCTCCTAGGATACTGAATATTCAATCTGGTAATTTAACGAGACAGCAGGGAGATGTAGCTTCATTTGGTGAATGGGACAAAGTTAATACTTTGCAATTTATTAGGGAGGTAGATCCTGTGAATTCAATTCAATGCAACAAATATTTTTTGAGCAGCTACTATGTACTATGTGCAAGACACTATGGTGAGTTTGGGGATAAACATAAAACTGTCTTTTTTCCCACAAGGATGTTACACTTTACTAGGGGAATGAAACATGTAAAGTACATACAAAGTTATTTCAAGAAGCAGAAAGTGCTGTGAGGAGGGCAGATTAGGAACCTAGGAAGCTAAAGATCCTCCCCCCCACTTAATAGTATTTTATTTTAACAGATAAATATGAAGATACTTTTCAACATTCATTTTTGTGAGATTTTGCATTATGAACTTCTTCTCTTTCCCTCCCTTACTTTCCTCCTCCCCTAGACAGAAAGCAATCTGATATAAGTTAAATGTGTGCAATTCTTTAAAACATATTTCCATATTTGTCATGTTGGGGAAGAAAAATCAGACCACAAGGGGAAAAAAACCCCACAAGAAAGAAACTAACAAAAAAGGTGATCTACATTCAATCTCCATAGTTCTCTCTCTGGATGCAGCTGGCATTTTCCATCGCAAGTCTATTGGAACTGGCTGGAATCATCACATTGTTGAGAAGAGTCAAGTCCATCACAGTTGATCATTACATAATCTTGCTGTTACTATGTATAATGTTCTTCTGGTTCTGCTCACTTCACTCAGTATCGGTTCTTGTGAGTCTTTCCAGACTTTTCTGAAATCAGCCTGCTCATCTTTTCTTATAGAACAATAATATTCCATTAAATTCATATACCATAACTTGTTCAGTTATTTCCCAATGGATAGGCATCCACTCAATTTTCAGTTCTTTGCCACCACAAAAAGAGCTGCTATAAACATTTTTGCACATGTGGGTCCTTTCCCCTTTTTTATGATCTCTTTGGGATACAGACCCAGTAGTGACACTGCTGGATCAAAGGGCATATACAGTTTTATAGCCCTTTGGGCATAGTTCCAAATTGAAGCTGGGGATCTTTATGCTGGAGGTTAGAAGGGAGTTTATTTCAGACATGTGGGGACTACTTGGACAAGGAAGATGGAGTCAGGAGGCAGAACATTGAATCTGGGGAAATATCTAGCAAGAAAGTTTGGCTAGGAGTGAGAATGATGGAAGGGAAGTAAAAATGACATAAATTTAGATAGGTATCTAAGGCAATTCCAATACATTTTGAATAAAAAATGTTATCTTCAGCCAGAAAAAGAACTGTGGAAGTTAAAGATAACACATTCTATGTTCATTTCTTTTTTCTTTCTTTTTTCTCCCATGGTTTTCCCCTTTTATTCTGATTTTTCTCTCCCAACATGATTCATAAAGGAATGTGTATTAAAAATATATTAATTAAAAATAAATTATAAATTATAAAATTATAAAGGTAGATGAAAGTCAGATTTTATAAAACTTTACATGCCAAGATGAAGATTTTTGTACTTTTATTCTAGAAGTAATAAAGATCTTTTGAAGATTTTAGAATCAACATATCTGTTGATATGTTATGATATGATATATGTTAGGGGCATCAATTTGGTAGGAGTGTAAAGGATGGATTAGAGAGCAGGGACAAAAGAAATAAGGACAATTAGTAGTTTATAATATGTATGTACAAACACATACATCTGTATAAAGATATACAGGATTACTTATGCCACTGTTAGCCCAGAGGGCCTCCTCTTGGGAAAAGGACTCCAGCTCCCAGCTAAAACCAACCCGGATTTAACCTTCAGAGAAGACTGACCACAAAAAGAGGTGTGTCAGGCTTTTCAAGTGCTCTCTGGTTTATTATACCTCTACCTCAGAGTTCTGAGGAAAACCTTTCCAATTAAAGAAATGGCTCAAGTCTTATTGTTTGTTGTGGAATTGTTTCAGTCATATTTGAGTTTTTTCTTTTTTCCTTTTTTTTGGTAAAGATACTGGGGCGTTTTCCCATTTCCTTCTTCAGCTTATTTTTCCAGATGAGGAAACTAAGGCAGGCAGGGTTAAATGATTTTCCCAGGGTCACACAGTTAATAAGTGTCTGAATCTGATTTGAACTCAGGTCTTCCTGACTCTAAACTAGGCAATTTACCTAGATCCCCTAATGTACAAAGTAGTTAACAGATATAAAGCAGTTTATTTATTTCCTCTATCACAAAGGAAATGTTTTAAACATCAAAACCCCATAACCAGGTGTTAACAAATATTTAAAAACATAAGATAAGCACCTATCACACCCATTATACTATCTCATAAGGTAAAAGCATTTTGTGGGACTCTTGAGTAACTATTTCATCTTTGCCGCTATCCTGTGCTATTTGCTCAACTTATACACACAGATCTCATGGCCAGCCAGGGAGGGCATGATGTGGGCTTTTTTAGTCCTTTTAGTTGTAACATCTTTCAGAAGATGGGTCATCTCTTTTAAGAAGTTATTTTGGAGCTCTATTCCTGCTGGGCAACTAGCACCAATTTAGGAACCCCCTAACCTCTTAAATTCATCAAGTTACCTCTATGGATCCATGTTTTAGGTCTGCTTTTCTCTACTTGAATTTAGAGACGAAATTAGAAAACAGAAAAGGGAACCAACACTTGACGTCTAGCCTCAGTCTCATATATGTAAACATGTTCATACTATGTAGGTGCCATAGAAGGTGAGAAATGGGGAGGGGAAAGGGAGTGGTAATGGTAGTGGGGGCCCATTCCCCATCCTTCCATAAGAGGGAGGAAAAGTTTTTTGACTATGCTTTCTACTATACCCTCTGCTGAGAGAGGGGCTCTTCTTTCCTCAGTCACTAATCATTTTTAACATAACATGGAGACACATAAGAACTAATCAAGAGTATTTGGTCGTCCTTATCTATTAGTGCTGAGCAAGAGCAAGGCTCCCCAAGGGCTCAATAAATTATTTTTTTAGATCCTAGTGTCTTCCTATACCCCTCCCTCACCAAGAATTTTCTTTCTTTTATTTATACAGAGCCAGGCTCTGGGTCCCAATTGAGGGAAAATAAAATAGGGTGAAGGATGCCCCAGAATGGCCAAATCTGCTTCATGCCTCTGCATGGACCCCTTCTTGGAGATACAGCTATTTACCTAAAACTTTAAAATATCCACTAGTTTTATTATTTATTTATTTATTTTTTGCTGAGGCAATTGGGATTAAGTGACTTGCCCAGGGTCATACATTAGGAAGTGTTAAGTGTCTGAGGCTATATTTGAATTCAGGTCCTCCTGACTTCAGGACTGGTGCTCTATCCACTGTGCCATCTAGCTACCCCTATCCACTAGTTTTAAGGGGGCAAACATTATATATTATGTGTTATAAGGTATGTTTCTACCTTTATTATCTCTCTGGAGACCTCTAAGTTTTTCTAAAGGAAGAATAAAAGTAAGGTCTGCTCAGGAATGGGAAAGGCTTTGGTAGGTAAAATGAGATAAGGTGAAGGGACATGGACTACAAAAAAAAAAGACTTGCACTTCAACACTCTCTTTGCTGAGACCTTTGGACCCAGGTTAATGCATCACCAGAAATACTCATATGATGATATAGGCCACACTGGTTTTTTAAGACAAAAATTTTAGAAATTCTTTAAAAAAATTTTTTAAAAAAAAAAGGTGTAATTATTATAAAGTTGTATTTGATTTTGATTTTTCATGACCCTATTTGGGATTTTCCTGGCAAAGATACTGGAGTGTTTTGATATTTCCTTCTTCAGATCATTTTATATATGAAGAAACTGAGACAAATGGGGTTAAGTGTCTTGCTTAGGATCACATGATTAGTAAGTGTCTGAGGATGAATTTGAATTCAGGTCTTCCTGAACCCTTTATCCAACCCTTTATTCCCTACTTCCACTTACGTATTTTGGGGTAAGTTCACAGTACCCATGAGAGGGTTACATACTGGAGTTTTCTCTTCTTAGTTCTTGAAATCATGCTTTTAAAAATAGACTCTTCTCCCCTCAGTAGTCTGTTATGGGCCAGAACTTGAAACAAGGTACTAAGTGGAATTGAGGAGACAATGATTAAATCTAGTTTAGCATTGATTTAATCCTACAACAAATAATGATTTCCTAGTGATATCATGATTGGTTTATACTCAGTGTGGAGCACATAAGCTAGAAGCTCTCAGGACCAGAAAGGAAAAGCACAGTAGAAGCTCTCGGAGGCTGAGACAGATTCATTCCATCATCTACCTTTGTGGTGGCTGGAGGCTGAAACACAAATCTTTGGATTTGGAGAGAGCTAGAGGCAGAATCTGGCAGAGGCAAAGGACTGACGTCAGGAGCTCAAGCTCTCGGAACCAAGGAGAGAGATATGCCTCTAAGAAAACTAACCGGGTCCCAGAAAGGAGACAAGACTTTGAAAGAGATAATAAAGGATTTGGACTTTAACCCCTGGCTATTCATGTGGTGATTACTGAACTCTCCTCCAGAGACCCCAAGAAAACTTCAAAAGAGAACATTACAGTAGTCCCTAATTTTTTGAAATTTCACTGCAAAGTTACAGTTATCATCGTGGAATTTTGCAAGAAAGGAGGAGAATCCAAGCTAATTTATAATGTATAGTTGCTTCATTCCTGTGAAGAAGTTATTAAAAGTATTATCCCCATTTTACTGTAGAGGAAACTGAGCCACTTTCTTGTGATTTGAGAACTAGTATATGTCAGGTATGATTTGAAACCAACTCTCCTGATTCCAAACTCAGTCAGAACTCTAGAGTCAAACTCTTTTTTTATGAGAAAAGTATAGTCCTAATGGCTCAACCAAGAAAAGATAAAGCAAAGAAAGAGAACTTAATATCAATATCATTAATAAATATTGTTTAAAATGATTAAATAAAAGTTTAACAATAAAACTTCATCAATTTTATTTATTTGATCAAGTTGAGTGGAAGAATAATTCAATGTTAGGAGAATAAATAGTCATCTAGAAAGCAAAAAATAGCTCAAACAAACTAGATGGAGCAGAACTCTGGCCCAGAAGTCAAGAAGACCTGAGTTCAAATTCACCCTCAAACATTTAAGATAAGTTGTGGTACCCTAGGCAAGTCATATAACCCCAATTGCCTTGCAAAACCCCTAAAAAAAAAAAAAACAGCCACAAAAAACATGATTTTATCAATGAGCAAAGAAGCTTTTAACAAAGTATAACATTTATTTATGCTAAAAACCCTAGAAAGGAGAAGCATAGGACTTTTTTTTTTTTTACTAAGATGATAAAAAGTATACTGATATCTCATTTTAGGAGGACTAACTTGTATTTCCTGTGCCTCATCAGGTTAAGTTTTCTTCTTGGTGTATTAAGGTTTACTATTTTACATTAGCATCAATCTCCTATATAATGTCTTCTAAGATGAATAGAATATTAAAGTAATTTTCTTTGCCCTAATATTTCAACTATCTTGCCTTTCCTTATTAACTTGTTTTATTGAGTGTGACAGAATTTGAAGAATTTTCAATGGTTTCTTTTGCTTTTACTTGACTTTTTTTTTTATTAAAAGTTCAATCACATAAACATTAAGTATATGATGGATATTGAATGAATGTCAATTTGGGAACTCAATATGGAACTAAAACATAAGTTCCCTCATTCTTTGCTGTAACTTGCCATAATTCTAGAATTATTAATGGTAACACTAAGAAAAGAGAAAAAAATTAAAGTTCAAATCTAGGTTGAGAAAAAAAAAACTATCTCTTTATTGATGACATGATAGTTTTCATGGAAAATCCTAAAGAATAAGCATAAAAACCCAACTAAAATAATTTTTAGATGGAAGCAACTGGGGGTAGAAGAGTAAGGGCTGGAGAAAGGTGGAGTGAATGAATATTACTCCCCACTTATTGTCTTCCTTCTCTTTAGCTCTGTCTGCAAGGGATTCACCAGAGCTTAAAATTTGGGGGGCACTTATATGTCAACAACAATGATATTTATTGTCCATGGTGACATATAAATTTGCATGTGTACATGCATATACATATACATATACACATATGCATACAGATACATAACTACTCTAATGCCACATTGCAGAGAGGAGGTAAACCTGATAACAGATTTTTAATGTTGGCCAAGAAGTAGCAACACTTGGTTTATAGCTAGCTAGCATTCAGCTTACAAAGCACTTTACATATATTATCACATTTGATCCTTTTAATAACTCTGTGAAGAAAATGCTATTATTACCCTATTTTATAGATAAGAAACATTGAGGTTCATTGATTAAGGGACTGATCCAAGGTGACTCAGTTACTAAGTGCCTGAGGTAGGATTCAGGCTCAGAGCCAGTGTTCTGTTCTATTTATTGTTTAGCTATCTAAGTTTGGTCATAGAATGTTGAAGATTTTGGCCACAACAAGTCTTGAAAAGAATCTACTAAAATGCAGGGAATTTGTGATTTGTGTTGATAGAAAGAACATCTCTGGGATGAAATCTCAAATCCCTGAAATACTGACTTAAGTACTTTTAAAATAGTTTCCTTGCTTGAAGATGCATCAAGATTCTGCATCTCAGGTTAATTTTAGTATTGTTTCTTATTTTCACGCAGAATTTAATCAAACTATGTGTCTATTTGTCTATATATAGGCATGCATATATTTATAATGAAACCACAAATGGTGTTATATATTACATTTACAACTTTATTGTAGGAAAACCTATAGCTGTGATGCTTTGAGGTATTTGCAGTATAATGTAGTGAAAAAAGATTTGGATTAGAAACCAGAAGATGTGAGTTCAAATCCTGAAATTGGGCAAATTTGTTCATCTCTCTTTATTTTCCTTTTCTTAACTATAGGAAAGGGATGATACCTGCTCCACCCGCTTCAAATGGTGTTTGTAAGAATCCAATGAAGTCATAGGTTCATACTTCAGAACCCTTGAGGATGAGGAAACTGAAGTCCATGAAAGTTAAATCAATAATCTCTAGATTCAGGATTTTTATCCAAGTTTTTTTGCTCCATTGTTATCATTCTTTCCTTCATACTTTGCCTCTTGATAGAGATCAAAATTCTATAAATATTTTGGATACTGCTATTATTACTGTGTACCTTTAATGGTAATATCCTAAAGTCTGTGCTTTCTTTTTTAAACTGAAAAAAAAAATAATGTAAGCAAGACACACTTGTACTATTTGCATTTTCTCTATCACTTTCTTTCTTTCTTTCCTTTCCTTTCCTTTCCTTTCTTTTTTCTTTCTTTCTTTCTTCCTTTCTTCTCCTTCCTTCCTTTCTTTCTGTCTTTTCTTCCTTCCTTCCTTCCTTCCTCCCTCCCTCCCTCCCTTTCTTTCTTTTTCTTTCTTTCTTTCTTTCTTTCTTTCTTTCTTTCTTTCTTTCTTTCTTTCTTTCTTTCTTTTTTCTTTCTTCCTTTCTTCCTTCCTTCCTTCCTTTCTTCCTTTCTTTCTTTCTTTCTTCCTTCCTTCCTTCCTTCCTTCCTTCCTTCCTTTCTTTCTTTCTTTCTTTCTTTCTTTCTTTCTTTCTTTCTTTCTTTCTTTCTTTCTTTCTTTCTTTTTCTTCCTTCCTTTCTTCCTTCCTTCCTTCCTTCCTTCCTTCCTTCCTTCCTTCCTTCCTTCCTTCCTTCCTGTCTTCCTTCCTGTCTTTCTTCCTTTCTTTCTTTCTTTCTTTTTTCTTTCTTCCTTTCCTTCCTTCCTTTCTTCTTTCCTTCCTTCCTTCCTTTCTTCTTTCCTTCCTTCCTTCCTTCCTGTCTTTCTTTCTTTCTTTCTTTCTTTCTTCCTTTCTTTCTTTCTTTCTTTTTTCTTTCTTCCTTCCTTCCTTCCTTCCTTCCTGTCTTTCTTTCTTTCTTTCTTTCTTTCTTTCTTTCTTTCTTTCTTTCTTTCCTTCCTTCCTTCCTTCCTTCCTTCCTTCCTTCCTTCCTTCCTTCCTTTCTTCTTTCCTTCCTTCCTTCCTGTCTTTCTTTCTTTCTTTCTTTCTTTCTTTCTTCCTTTCTTTCTTTCTTTCTTTTTTCTTTCTTCCTTCCTTCCTTCCTTTCTTCTTTCCTTCCTTCCTTCCTTCCTTCCTTTCTTTCTTTCTTTCTTTCTTTCTTTTCTTTCTTTCTTCCTTCCTTCCTTCCTTCCTTCCTTCCTTCCTTCCTTTCTTTCTTTCTTTCTTTCTTTCTTTCTTTCCTTTCTTTCTTTCTTCCTTTCTTTCTTTCTTTCTTTTTTCTTCCTTCCTTCCTTCCTTCCTTTCTTCTTTCCTTCCTTCCTTCCTTCCTGTCTTTCTTTCTTTCTTTCTTTCTTTCTTTCTTTCTTTCTTTCTTTCTTTCTTTCTTTCTTCCTTCCTTCTTCCTTCCTTCCTTCCTTCCTTCCCTTTCTTTTTTCTTTCTTTCTTTCTTTCTTTCTTTCTTTCTTTCTTTCTTTCTTCCTTCCTTCCTTCCTTCCTTCCTTCCTTCCTTCCTTCCTTTCTTTCTTTTCTTCCTTCCTTCTTTTCTTTCTTTCTTCCTTCCTTCCTTTCTTTTTTTCCCCTGAAGAATGATCTGTTTTATTCTGCCAGTCAGTGGATTGACTTGTCAAATGTAATATTCTTCTCTAAAATACAATATTTTCTGGGAGCAGGTTTTTTTGGGGGGCTTCTGGAGACAGCTTTAGTTTCAGTTCAGTAATCACAAGGTGCAGCAGGGATTACAGACAAATTTATTGTCTCTTTCCAAAGGTCTTGCTCCTTCCTTGCCCATTGGCTCTAGCCTAACCCTCTCTGGTTCAGGCTCCTGCCGCTTGTCCTTTGCCTCTTGCAGCCTCCGCAGCACAAAGGTGGAAGATAGAATGATCTTGTCTCCTCCTCCAGGAGGCTTTTGTGGGCTTTCTTTCTGGCCCCTGACAGCTTCCTCCTTTTATACCCTTTATAGGTATATACACCAATCATTCTATCACTAAGAACCATTATTTATTTGTGGATTAAATCAATGCTAAACTAGATTTAACCACTGTCTCCTCAATTCCTCAATTGTGTATACACAATTATTATGCTGCATAAGAAAAAAAAAGAGAAGCAAAATAAAATGCAAGCAAACAACAACAAAAAGAGTGAAAATGCTATGTTGTGAACCACACTCGCTTCCCTCAGTCCTCACTCTCTGGATGTAGACGGCTCTCTTCATCACAAGATCAATGGAACTGATTTGAATTATCTCAGTGTTGAAGAGAGCCACATCCATCAGAATTGATCATTGTATAATCTTCTTGTTGCCATGTATAATGATCTCCTGGTCCTGCTCATTTCACTCAGCATCACTTCATGTAAGTCTCTCCAGGCCTTTTTGAAATCCTCCTGCTGGTCATTTTGTATAGAACAATAACATTCCATAACATTCATATACCACAATTTACTCAGCCATTCTTCAACTGATTAGCATCCATTCACTTTCCAGTTTCTTGCCAGTATAAAAAAGGGCTTTGGTGTACATATTTATACAATTATTCTATCACTTTCTTAAGTCTAAACAATTTTACTAAAACAATAAATTAAACCTTGATTTGTGGTATTTGCCAATTTCTTTGGTGTCAATACTCCCAATGAAAATATAACAAAGGGCTCTCTAGTTAGAACTGGTTCTAGCACATCCTTGCCTGTACTCCTCCCTCTCTTCTCTCTAAAAGTTGTCATTTTTAACAAATAATTAAAAAGAGAAAAGAGGAATAAGAGAAGCCCTGACCCCAAGCAAAACTAATCAAAAATTTTTTTGGGGAAAAAAAGGAACCAACTGCCATTTTATGAAAGTTTTTTTTTTTTTTTTTTTTTTTTTTTTTTTGAATCGAGTGAATTGACTTTCTTCCTATTATGTCTTGCTTAGAGTGAGTTTTTAGCTTCGTTTGTTCCAGTGCCTTACACTGGTGGGTATCACATCTGCAAACAGTGAGACCTAGAGTAAACAAGCCAGCCAGGTGTATGTAATGGGTGGGCCAGAAGAGAAGGTCTGTTCCATTTGGCAGGTCTGTGCTCCCTGCCTGGCAGCAGCTCCTGAAAATGACAGAACTAAAAGGGCTTTTCACAACTAGATCATGACCACTGCTTATTTTAGTGGAAACTGGCAGCATCCTCTGATATTTTAGTCTCAAATGCCAAAAATCTGCCTCCTTCTTACTTCTTTGAAATGAGTTAAGTGAGTTAAGTAAGGGAAATATTTACCACATTGCTCAAAGTAAACAGTGGTGCTGGTGGCACTTTATTATACAAAGACATTTAAACAGTCAAAAAGCTTGCTCTTCTCAGTTGTTTATGGAGGATGAACCCTGAGAATGCAAGGGAAGGGAACAAGCATTTATATAACTCCTACTGTGTGTCAGGGCTGTGCTAAGTGCTTTCATGAATATCAACTCATTTTGATCCACGCAATGACCCTGAAAGTTGGGTGCTGTTATTTCCTCATGGGACAGTTGAGGAAACAAAGCAAACAGCTTGACTTGCTCAGGGTCTCACAGTTAGTAAGTATCTGAGGTCAGATTTGAAATCAGGTCTCTCTGACTTCAGGCCCAGTGTACCATCCATTGTGCCCCATATCCAGACTTGTAGAACTGCCCAAATCCACAGAACCAGCAGGTGTTTCTGAAGGTGACACTTCTAACAGATGGCAGTGACAAGTAGGGGAGTGTTTGAGCCTCAGACTAGGCAGGCAACAAAAGGCCCTGAATGCTAAATCAGGATTTCTGTGTTTAGTTTTTTTTTTTTTTTTTTTTCCTTTATGGGAATTTCATTGTGATAATGCTGAATCTAGGAAGACTGAAGTTTGAATCCCACTTAAAACACTCATTAGAGGGAATCAGATGGATCCCTTCAGACCTGGAGTCAGGAAGACTTGAGTTCAAATGCTGTTTAAGACACTTACTAGCTGTGAGAGTCTGCATAAATCACTTAATCCTGTTTGCTTTAATCCAGGGCAGAAGCAAATAATAAATAACTCCAGTATCTTTTCTAAAAAAATTCCGAGGGGTGTGAAAAGTATGGTCCATGAAGGAGTGGACTCAGCTGAACAAAAAGATACTCATTAGTTATGTGATCTTGGACAAATCATTGAAATTTGTTTGAATCTCAGTTTCCTGATTTGTAAGATAAGGGGGTTGACCTTGATGAGTTCTAAGGTCCCTGCCAGACCATAATTTATGAACTTCTGAAAATGGAACTGTGTGTTGCTGTTTCCATTTAGGTATATTTGGATTGCTAACATAAAGAATTTGTTTTTTAGTTTAAACTAAGGTTAATCTCTGCCTCTCTCCAATGTAAACACCCTCTCCCCCCCCCCCGCCCCCCCACCTCCAAAAATCCTATACAGCTAAAAGGATAATTGTGGATTTTAATCTTAGTAATTTATAATTTGTAAATAACTGGATCATTGGTTTTCATATTGATGAGTGATCTGTAGGTTTGCTGGTCATAAAGATTCTGTTCCAGAAAGCATTTTAATTCAAGTCAACAAATGTTTATAAAGGAGTTTTTATATTCAAACCTTATTTGATCCAGGTGTGGAGGATTTCCTTGAAGTTCTAGAGGTGTACTGGAGTCAACTCAATCCAACTCTCATTAATAATGCAAGTTAAACTTAAAAATATGTTGAGTATCTCTCCTCCCCTTTCCCCCCCAATCTGGTCGTTAAACATTTACCAGCACACCCTTGAGTCCTGAATTGAGTGAGGCAAACCCTTGTCATTGTGGAGATATGTACTTATGTTTTTGTTAGGAAAAAAAACCAAATGGTCTAATGACTATAGCAAAGAAATATAATTAACGTTTTTATGGGCCATAAAGTTCTCTCTAGCAGAACTGGTATGAACATCAAGTGAGATGAGGTATGGAAAGTGTTTTGAAAACCTCAAATCAATCCACAAGTATTTATTTAGTGCCTAAGATGATCTAAGTGGGCAGTTAGCTAATGTAGTAAATAGAGCACTGAGCCTAGTCAGTAAGACCCAAGTTCAAATCCTACCTTAGATAGTTCTTATCTGTGTGACCTTGGGCTACTTAACCCTCTTTGCCTCAGTTTCCTCATCTGTAAAATGAATCAAAAAAGAAAATGGCAAACTATTCCAACATCTTTGTCAAGAAAACTCCAAATGGAGTCACATAGAGTTGGACATGACTAAAATGACTGAACAATAACATGATCCAAGCACTGAGGGAGGCCAAAGGGATTTAAGCATAAAGAATAAAGCCATCTAAAAAGCACTGTGTATGTCAGTTGTTGTTACTATTACTAATGGCTCTCTTGTGTAAAGATGATCATTTGTTAACTGAAGAAAGACCTTGCCTGTGTTACTCCTATCAGTATGTGACTCATGGGAGATGTAGAGCATGTAAAATTTAAAGATGTAGGAACTGAGCAAATGATGATAACTGATGACTTAAGGAATGCAAAGAACTGAGTTCTTACAAATTCAAATGAGTCTACTGGACAATAAAAGTAAATATAGGACTTTAGTTAATCAATTTGTTCATTGTTCTTCCCTGAGGGTGATTTTAATCTTCTCTTGGTATATGTACACATAGAATGCTACTTTTGGTTTTCACATGTTGGATCAAATCCTAGAGTTTTTTTTTTTTGTTGTTGTTGTTGTTTTTGGTTTTTTTGAGTTCTATCCTAGGCTAGTGAAGTCTTTCATGAATGTAAAAAGAAGGAAAAACATTTTTGTAAAGGGACAAACAAAGATGTTTTAGAATCTTAGAACTTGAATCAGGAAAAGGGAAAAAGGGAAAGGGGAAAGATCTTTTCTTTTAGAAATTATTTCCTGGAGAAGATAAGATTTTAGGAATTCTAAATGATGGAAGGGACTTAATAAACTGACGGATAGAAGAGGAAAGGTTCCATGGAAGAACATATGAAGATACCAAAATCTTAAAGTCAACATGTCCAGAATAGAAATTATTTCTTCTCCCCCTACTCCATTTAATAGAATTTTACTTTTTCCAATTACATGTAAAGATAGATTTCAACATTCATTTTTGTAAGATTTTGAGGTCCAAATTTTTTTTCTCTCTTCTTCCCTCACCTTCACCTCCCCCAAACAGCAAGCAATCTGACATAGGCTACACATATACAATCATTTTAAACATATTTCCATGTTTGTCATGTTGTGAAAAAAATCAGAACAAAGGGAAAAACCATGAGAAAGAAAAAATAGCAACAAAAACAAAAATAGTATACTTTGAACTGCATTCGTTCTCTATAGTTCTTTCTCTGGATGTGGATGGCATTTCCCATCATAAGTCTTAGAATTGTCTCAGATCATTGTATTGCTGAGAAGAGCTAAGTATATCATAGTTAATCATCATGTAATTTTGCTTTTTATTGTATACAATATTTGTATTGTATTTATACAATATATTTATTGTATATATTGTATAAAAATAAAAATATTCTTTTTATTGTTTTCCTGAACCTGTTCACTTCAAAGATGTCATTTCTGGGGCAGCACTACTGGTGCAGTGGGTAGAGCACCAGTCCTGAAGTCAGGAGGACCTGAGTTCAAATCTGTTCTCAGACACTTCACACTTCTAGCTATGTAACCCTGGGCAAGTCAATTAACCCCAATTGCCTCAGGGGAAAAAATGTAGACAAAGACATCGTTTCTAACCGTGCCTCACTCCAAGTATATCCTGCTTCCAAAATTCCATATTTCTTAGGTTTCTGAGTTGTACAAAGATAGGACAAGATTAGATAATCTATAAGGTGCCTGTAAGCTCCAAATCTATGATCCCATTGCATATTCTATGGAAGACAAACTAAGACAGGGATCTGGATGCAAATCCTTGAATAGTTCTGAAACAGAGATGAGAACTTTTAAAAATCTAAGATGTTTTAAAGGAGAAAATTTAAAAAAAAAAAATAAAAACAATCCCTGAAAACATAGGCCTGAAAATAGCATCTATCTGTGATAAATGATTCCTTTATAAAACAATGAAGTTTAGTCTATGCCTTGCTTATGTTCAGGGTTTGTGCCAACTTGTGTATGCATTCTGTCGATGAAGGGGAATGTATCTGAACTGCAAATCTTCCTCAGAGTAGGACCATAGACCTGTTGACCAAATAATCTCTAGTTCTGATTTCTTTGGGAATGAGGAAACCCCCTGATACCTTTTCTCCAGATCTTTTGCAGTCAGACCTTTTCTCTTGTCCACTGTCCCAGGAGAACTGGTATTATTTATTTGTCTGATATATAGCAAAAAGGTCTCTGACTCATTTCCTATAAAAATATGGAATAGTAAAATCTCTTTGTTGGAAGGATGACTAGGTATTAATTCAAACTTGCATATTATATAACAATAAATAATTTATGAGACTGGTCCTTGCTTTTCTATACCTTTAACCCTTTCCCAGCCTTATTTTCTTTCCTTTGCATCCTTGACCAAATCTCTCAAAACTTTGCATATATTTCTTACTTACTTATCTGTGTACCTATTGTTCCCTGCTCTCTTCCTGTAGAATGTAAGCTACTTAAGGGTAACAAAAATTCATCTTTGTCTTTATATCCCCAGTCTCTAGTACAGTGCTTTGTGTAAAGTAGACATTTAATCAATGTATTGAATTGAATTGTTTAAGGCTGCTTGAATTTTGTGACTAGAACATAAGTCTTAGATTCTGAAGACTTCTCTTTGATCCCCAGCTTTGCCATTTACTAGTTATATGGTTTTGAACAAGTTGTACATCTTTCTGTGTCTCTATTTCCTCACCTGTAGAGCAAGGGAATTGGATTAAATGATGTCTAAAGTCTCTTTTCACTATAATTGGATTATATGATTCTTGATCATATTTTGATAAATGTAAGATGCTGTGTTTCTAATACATGATTCTATGACTCATGGTCACTTGGCTGGGATGAGAGCTGAGAGGTCTTGCCAAGTCTTCCATGGCATTCCCTTTCTCTTCCCTCTAACCTTCCTTCAAATTTTACTTAAATGGTTGAGGTCACTTCTGAGAACTATGTCTTCTTCCCTCATATCATATTTCTCAGATGTTTCTCTCCTTTCCCTTTCCCATTTCTTTTATGGGGCTCAATTTCTTGATTTCCAAAATGAGACAATTAGACCAGATAATATCCAAGTGGCTTTTAGCTCTACATCACTAATTTAAGTTAGTTATATGTTATGTATTGTTCACTGATATGTATATGAACACATATGCATGTGTGTGTGTGTTTGTATTTCTTGAGAAATACAAACTAATCTACTCCCAGCTTTGCTGCATACCAGTTCAGGACAAACTCGGTTGGTTCCTTGGTTCTGATTTCTTTGGAGAAGTAGAAACTTTTTCTCTGTAATTGATGGTCTGACAACATCACAAGGATCTGTGAAATGTGTTGTTTTTGCAAGAGCTCTCTGTGGGACTAGATTACTGGAAAAGCTGAACTAATTAATGGCTATAATTAGTGGTCTAAATCTAAATTTTGATTCTCAAAGGAAAAATTGCAGGAAGGGACCCTCCTAAACTGTTAATTACAAATAAACAGATTTGACCCAGAACAAAGTGGCCCTCATCATTTCTGGACTAGATTCTAAGGAATTACTAACATCAATAGATTAAATTTTTTTTTTTCAGTACTGGTAATAAAGAGATATATTTTATCTCAGCCTTCTTTTTAGGATTTTTTCTGAAACTGAAATAAAATGAACAATCATGTCTTCAAATTGACTTTTAAGATTATCATTTATTTGTGTAATTTATCAAAAATGCAGTTGGAGAAAAATAGGAAGTCTTGGATGAAGCAATGCATATTTGTGGAAGTAGATGCAAAAGAACAATATGCACAGCATCAGCAGCAATATAAGGAAAGTCATAATGGAGATGCCACAGTGTTAGGATATTATTGACAAAGTTAAAGAACATATCTCTCACTTCTTTTAATTATAAATAATCAAACATCTTTTTATTAGGGAATGAACTTTGTTTACTGGGGGAATATCTGCTGTACCAAAAAATTATCTTAAAAACAATTAATTTTTTAAATGAAAAATGAACTTTTATGAATATTTTATGAACAAATAGAGGTGATGGTGTATAGTGGGTATGGAGTTTGTTTCAGAGACCTTCTCCTTAGGAAAGTCTCAGTTCAAGTTCCATCAGTGACACAAACTAATTGCATGACACTGATCAACTCACTTAAATCTCTTAGAGCTCTAGGTAACTTTTGGTTTTATGTTTTTTAGAAAATTGGAAAAATTAGATTTGTAAGACACACATCTTCTAAATAGAAATTTTAAAGAATATAAATTTTTTATATCATATATTTTTTTAAAAAGTTGAGTTCCAAATTTTTCTACCTTCCTCTCTCCCTCCCTCCTCGATCCCTCCCCTTTTCTTCCTTTCTTCACTCTTCTCTTCCCTCCCTTCCTTCCTCCCTAAAACAGAAAGCAACTTTTTATAGGTTATGTAATTTGCAATCATGTAAAACATTTTCATATTAGTCATGCTATGGAAGAAGATATAAACCAAAAAGAAAAAAATAAAATGAAAATAGTTTGCTTTGATCTATGTTCAGAATCTATTACTTATTAGTTCCTTCTCTGCTTGTGGATAGCATTTTCCATCATGGTTCCTTTGGAATTGTCTGGAATCACTACATTACTGAAATGAGATAAGTAATTCTTAATTGATTATTATAAAATGATGCTGTTACTGTGCATAATGTTCTTTTGATTCTTCTCATTTTACTTACTCATTTTACTGTAATTCTTTACAGAATTTTCTGAACTTCAGCTGCTCATCAATTCTTATAACACAAAAGAATTCCATCATATCCATATACTACAACTTGTTCAGCCATTCCCCAAATGATAGTAATCACCTCAATTTCCAATATTTTTCCAACACAATAAGAGCTGTTATAAATATTTTTGTACATTTAGGCCTTTTAAATCATCTTTTTTGGGATACAGACCTAGTAGGGGCATTGTTGGATCAAAAGCTATTTACAGTTGGTTGCCCTTTGGGCACAATTCCAAATCTAATTAACTTTCTAAGATTGTAAGAGCCAGAAAAGATTCTAATCTGCATTGGTAGAAGAAGTTTCTTCATCCACTTCTCAATATTAATAAAATCATATGTCCATCCTTATTCCTATCTCAATCAATAAATTAAATCAATCAATAATTTTATTTAACTTTTTACTAATACTTAATATTAACCTAATAAATATTATTTATTTAATATAATATTGATTAATATTTGATCAATTTAATAATATTAATTATTATTAATCTACTTAAGTCAGCTAACTGTTAAACAGTTATTTCTGGATGTTAGATAATGAAAGAAAATTAATCATGTCTGTCATATTTAGGTCTTGAAGTTCATTTCCTACTTACTTGTTGGAGATCAAGAAGATGTAATTTAGGTTCTGAGACTTATTAAGTCATTTACTCCGGTATCTTGGTCCCTGGTAACAGGTAACTTGCTTGCTGCACAGACTCTGAGGCTCAATCATGAGTGTTTCTCATACTTATTCTCACCTGACATCCCACAATTGAAGACAAACTCAGTTTTTAAGAAAAAGACATTTTTTGACAGGAATATCTTTTTTTTTTTTTTTTAATTTAATTTTTCCAGATCCTATTTCAGATATTTATACTTTGGAAAATTCATTGTTATGAGGAAACAAAATATTTTGTCATAGCTCATAGCCTAAACCTTCTCTTCTTTCCTTTCACAGGATAGTATATAGGTATGTCCATGTAGTGCTTGGTGCTTCCTACCTGTCCTTATTTTCTCTAGACCAAACCATGGAAAAAACATTTTTGGAAGGAGTGGACTAAGGTGGAGACTGAAAAGCTGCCTCAGAGTTTGTCATTTTAGAATTCCTTTGCTGTATGGTTCCCCTGAATGACTAGGCCCAGTTTCTGTGGAGCTTCAGTGACATGGTAAAATATTGGTGGCAAAACCATAGGGTTTAGACTACCAAACAATGTGACTGATGAGTTAATCAACTATGGCTGTTTGGAGGTTAGACTCAAGTAGGGGGGTGGGGAGGAGAGGTGATTAGACAGATTATAAGTAATAGAAAAAGTCAGAGGCAAGTGTGGAAGAAGAGATCAAAGAAGAGGAATTGGACAGCAAATGAGAAGGAAATAAAGGCAGGTATGATCTGTTAGAGAGCCTTAAAATTCAAGAGAAGATAGAAAGGAAGGGGGGTGGTGATACTTAAAGTCATAAACAGAAAGCTCTAAGGTCATCAGTGGCCCTAAGGGATTATTGGACAGGATAAAGATTTGGGTGAAGAAACAGTGAAGACAAGAAGGTATTCAATCAGTCAACACATATTTAACAAATACTTACCTTGGAAGCTTATCACAAGGAAAGTATTTTAGCAATTTTAATGTGCTAAATAAATATGTTATGAAAGTCTTTCTGTGATATTTAGAGAAATATCTCTTTCTCATAAAGTATAAATATCACAAAGTATTGTGATATTTAGATTAATAAAAAGTAACAAATAATCCTAATATTAGTATAAGATCTAGAAAGTTAAATCTACTAGTTTCCAGATCCAAATAGCTGTCTAAATTCCAACAGGCAATTAAATCACTTAAGGAGAGAGTTGAAGCAATAGATGTTGACTGCATAAAAGAACAACATATCTGAGAAAGGAGAGTTCTGGGCCAACTTAGGTCAACACTCAAGGACCATCCAACACTTAAAAAAAAGCAAAGTTATATAACAATAGCATGGTAAGAATACAAAGATACAATGATTCAGTTGAATACAGCTCTGTTTCTCTTCAGGATATTTAGGCAGGAGGATATATTGTTGGATTTTTGTCAAAATAGAGGAGCCTTGAATGTTTTATGCCTAAGGTGGCAAGAAAGCTGCATTAATGGTTTAAGCCTTAGTTTTTTGGACTAGTTTCATTGTCTTTTAAAGGAAAACTGGAATGCCCTGTGTGGAGTTGATTTTAGTAGATGTTGCAAAGCTAACTTATCCAATCTGGAGTAGATATTGTTCTGACCACAGTAGTTATCAGAAAGGAATCATAAATTTGGAGCTGGAAGTAACTTAGGGCTCATCAAGTTCAGCTCTTCTATTTTGTAGATAAGTGAACTGATTCCGAGAGAGGTTAAATAATACAACTAAAGTCATATAGATGATGAAGATTTGAACCCAAGTTTATTTTTTTCCAGATTCAGAGCTTTTCCTTCTTCACCATACCGTTACCACATACAATACGGGAGAAAAGGAGAAAGAGCTGGAAATCATGAACTAAGTAACAGTAAACCTTCTAGATGGAAGTTTTTTCTCCTTCATTCATTCATTTGTTCGTTTCTTCCTTTCTTCCTTCCTCCCTTTCTTTCCTTCCTTCCTTTTTCCTTCTTTATTTCCATCTTTCCTTTCTTTTTTCTTCTTTTCTTTCCTTCCTTCTTTCCATCCTTCCTTCTTCTTTATCCTTCCTTTCTTTTTTTCCTTCCTTATCTTTCTTTCATTCTTTTCTTCCTTCCTTTTTTTTAATCCTTCTTTAGAAAAGAAGGATAAAAGGATGGTGTGATGACTGCATGGAAAGGATAAAAGGATAAAAAGGATAAAAGGAAAGAAGGATGCTTCTTTTCTTTTTATCCTTCTTCCCTCTCTTTTTTCCTTTTTTCTTTCCTCCCCCCTTCTTTTCTTGCTTCCTTCTTATCTTTGATTTCTTCTTTCCTTATCCTTTCCTTCCTTCTTATCTTTGATTTCTTCCTTTCCCCTTCCTTCCTTCCTTCCTTCTTTCCTTCCTTCCTTTTTCCCTTCTTTATTTCCATCTTTCCTTTTTATTTTTCTTCCCATCCTTCCTTCCTCTTTTTTCTTCCTTTCTTTTCTTTTTTCCTTCATTTTTCCTTTCTTTCTTCCTTTTTTATCCTTCTTTCCTTGTTTCTTCCCTCTCCTTTTCCTTCTTTCCTTCCTTTCTTTTCCCCTTCTTTTCTTCTTTCATTTCTTCTTTCCTAATGCTTCCTTCCTTCCTTTCCTTTTTTTCTTTTCTGTCTGCCTGCCTTCTTTCCTTCATCACTTCCTTCTTTCCTTCCTTCCTTCCTTCTTCCCTCCCTTTCTTCCTTTTCCCCTTCCTTCCTTCCTCTCTTTTTTCTTCTTTCCTTCTTTTCTTCCTCCCTTCTTTCCATCCTTCCTTCCTCTTTATCCTTCCTTTCTTTTTTCCTTCCTTCTTTTCTTTTCTTCCTTATCTCTTTCCTTTATCCCTTCCTTTTTATCCTTCTTTCCTTGCTTCTTTTCTTTTTTCCTTCTTCCCTTCTTTCTTCCCTCTCTTTTTTCCTCTTTCCTTTCTTCCTTTCCCCTTCTTTTCTTTCTTCCTTATCTTTCCATTCTTCTTTCCTTATTCTTCTTTCTTTTTTCCTTCCTTACTTTTCTTCCTGCCTTCTTTCTTTTCTTCCTTTCTTCCTTTGTTCTTTCCTTTCTTCCTCCTTCCCTTCCTCCCACCCTTCCTTTCTTCTCTCATAACTTTTTGAAGTCATTAAAACTACTTGGGGAATGTTTTTTATAAAAACCTTGATAAGAATTCATTTTAATTAGATATTTACATATATGAAAAAATAATAATGTAAACTGTATATCACTTTAAAATAATAGAATTTCAAAATTGGAAAGAGCTTAGAAAACTTGTTCTACTCTCTTATTTTGCTGATAAGTTAACTAAGACTCTAAAAAAGATAAATGACTTCCATTATTATTACTTATTACTCTATGAAAGTCACACAAATTGAAAATGCAAACAGATTTTTAAAAAAGGTTTTGTGAAATTCCTGGCTGATGAGACTCATGACTAAGCAAAATTAGGAGGTGTTAAAGTCTGTCCTGCCTGGGTAAAGTTGTCAAGGAGGAGCAGCTATATTTTGGCTGTGAAAAGAATACTAGATTCCAAGACTAAGGACCTTTGTTCAAAATAACCCTACCCCTACTACTTCCTGAATGACTTTCCATTTCTGGACCTACCTTAATTTCCTCATCTAAAAAGTGAAGGGATTGAACTATACCTCTAAATCCCATGGTTTCTTGGGGAAAATAAGAACACAAAGCTAGATAAGCCACTGGTTTGAACTATTATGGAAATATTTATTATCTTTTGTAATTTCCTCTCTGATTCTTTTTGTTTCATTATTAGAATAGAATTTCCATGATGACAGACTGATTTTGCTTTCCTTGGTATCCCAAGTGCCTAGCACATAGTAAGAGACAGGTAGAGTAGCTTAGGGATGATATTAGATTTGAAGTCAAGAGAACCCAAGTTTCTGGACCCTTTAGTTTCTCTATCTCAGTTTCCTCATCTATAAAAATAGAGATGATAGCATCTATTTCATGGATTTGTCATAAGGATCAAATGAGATACCACAGAAGAGACTTTCCAAATTATGTGCAAGTCAGGATGTCATCTATGATGTTATTGGTCCTCTTAGAAAATAAAGGATGAACAACAACAATATAGCACCATATAAATGTTAGCTATTATTATGATTGATTGTTGACTATTAAGCTGTTTTCATCCATTTTATGTGACACTATTACTAGGGAAATAGTTCCTTCTATTGTAGGCTCATCAACATTGAATAAATACTATGGGAAGCCCAGTTTTTCCTGAGATTCTCAAAGCCTCCATTTTCAGAAAGATGGAGGTGTGGTCTGCTGGACAAAGAGATCAGAAATGTTCTCCTGATTTATGGCTATCAGAAAAAAAAATAGGGCAAGAATCTACCTTTATCACAATAACCTGGAACTCCACCCTGTGTCAATAGCTCGTACAAACAGAGGGACAACATAGTGCTCTTTTACACTGCCTGGTACTGTACACTGGGACTAGTTCACAGGCTGATCAGAAAGAAAAACAGTTTGACGGCCTATTCTGATGGCAAGTAGATAAAGCCCATTCTGCTTAGGTGGTCATTGTTCTCTTCATCCCCTTCCTGTTCCCTTCTCCACCACCAACCAGCACTAATAAATCTAAGATTTCTGAAGGGTTCCATTTGAGCTGGTGTTCTTGTCAACTCCATTACTCAAAGAGAGGATGTGGATTTGCTTGATGAAGGGTGAACTCTGGTCTTAAGCAATAGGAAAGAAGAAAAATGATTTATTATTAACCAAGAAATCTCATTGACAGCTGCTTAGGGCATCTCAATTTTGGCTTCTAAAAGTCACATAATAGCTGACATTCATATATCACCTTATTGTTGACAAAATGCTTTGCCTCCATAATCTCATTTGATCTTCAAGAAAGCTGTAGGAGGTAGGATCTATCACTGTCTTCATCTTATATATGACGAAAGAGAGGCAAAGTTACTTGTTTAGGGTCACACAGCTAGTAACTGGATGAAGATTTACACACAGGTTTTACAACTCCAAATTCAGCCTTTTTTCCAGTAGATCCTGCATAGATCAGAATTTCTTGGTTTTTTTTTTTTTTTTTTTTTTTTGTCTCTTAATCTTTTGTCAGGTGAAGCCTATGTATCCCTTCTCAAAATAATGTTTTTAAATGCCTAAAATAAAATACAGAGGACTGCAAAGAAAACAAAGTATTGAAATTGTTAAAATGTTAAAAAAAAAAAATTCACACACTCTGGATTAAGAAGCCCTGGGTATAAACAGTTTAGCACAAAGAAGATGAGATAGAAAACCATTACTAATAGTACTTTTTGGAACTTTGCAAAAAGCCATTTGTCCAAGTGTATCAGTTGGTTATGCCAGGCTGAGTGATGGATGGTGATTTAATTTTGTATTTGAAACCTCTGGGGACAGAGCTTAATGACAGGGTTTTTAAAAGTGTATTTCTAAAGTAGTCTGAATAATGAGAAAGACTGCTTAGCTTTTTTGGGTGTCTTTATGATGCTAGCTATGTATTTTTTCCCCTTCCCTCAAGCTTGTCTGAAGAAGCCTCTTTTCTTTTTTTTTTCCTCCCTTCCTTTCTCCCTTTTTCCCTCCCTCCCTCCCTCCCTCCGTCCCTCCCTCCCTCCCTCTCTTCCTTTCTCTCTTCCTTCCTTCCTTCCTTCCTTCCTTCCTTCTTTCCTTCCTTCCTTCCCTCCCTCTTTTCTTCTCTCCATCTCTCTTTCTCTTTTTTTCTCTCTCCTGTCCCTCCCCAACTCTCTCTGCGTCTCTCTCTTTCTTTTCTTTCTCTTTCTCTCTCTTTCTTAGGAGGCCATTGAGATTAAGTGACTTGCCAAGGATCTGAGGCTGGATTTCCTCCTGACTCCAGGGTCACCTGGACTCACTGTACTACCCAACTACCCCTAACAGTGATACTTTTGACACTAGTGGTAACAGTATCTGGGCAACCACAGAGGAGATGGGAAGGTGCAATGATAGACCATGGGCATCTTGTGATGGACAAATAGGATTTCTCTACTGATCTGAATCTAGCAGAATAAGTAAAGCTTTGACAATGGGTCTGATACTATTGCAGTTTGGAATTTGGGGCTTCCATGAAAATATATTGAGGAAAAAAATGGGTTGTATTGAATTTTTCTTTGCTGGAAGTATCCATTTGAGAGATGTACAGTTATTCCTTAGTTATGAACCACCAGCTCAGGACTATTCCATAAACATGCACCTTTCCCTGGAGAACAAGTGTTTTCTGAATTGCTACTTCCTGTTCCTGTTGAATAATTGGTTGTTTGTATAGAGTAAAGATGTTTTGCCCACACTCAAAACTCTATTTAATTTAAAATACATTTCCCCATGGAAACAATGTGGGGAAGAAAAAAAAAGGACAGTTAGTTTTCCAGGCTTGCTCATAAAACTTTACTTTACTCATAATGAAGCAGAAGTACTAGACATTTGCAATAGTGTGGTTTTTCATACTATGATTTCCAATGCAAAATTCCATACTCCAGCTACATCCTAGATTAAATAGGTATTATGGGCTATACTAACTACTATGTCTAACCTTAATTTTTTCTTCAAGAAGGAACATTTTGGTTTGCAAACAACAAAATTAAAAAATACTTTTTTGGGGAACAAAATCCATCTGCAAATCAGGAACCTTCTGTATCCAACTGTACTAACTTTACTCTTTTAGAATTAAAAAAAAATTACAACCTTCTCTTCTATTTCTAATTTATCTATTGTATTAAGTTGTTGCATTTGATTTATCAGATAGATAATTTATGCTACAATAACAAATATAAAAAGATAGTGAACAGGAAAGGAATATACAAAGTAGTAAGATAAATAGATTTCAAAACTTTTTATATTCCCCCTCCTTGTTCTGATAAAATTTCCTATTCTCTCTATTCATCTAAATTTCTTTGTTTATCTCCCCTGGTCTACATTTGAACGGAAGTAGAGAAAAAGCAGAGATAGTTCTACATTTTAACACTTAAATGAGCTGAGGAACTAATTAGTGCTCAACTGACATTAAATACTTGTTTGAATCTTGACTGCAGTGTGTTCCAGCTATATGCACGTGTGTTTAGTCAATTCACTGAAACTCTCTGTGCCTGAGTTTCTTAATCTATAAAGTGAGAACAATAATACTTGCATTATCTCATGGGGCTATTATGAGGAAAGTAAGTTGCAAATTGCCAAGTACTACATAAATGTGATTTATTATTTATTATTACTTTCTTGTCATTACCATTCTCCCCTTTTGTTTTATGGAGTTTAGACAGAGATATCTATGGGCAAGTTACTGTTTTCAATGATAGCATGAAATGACTACTTTTTATAACTGAATAAAAGTGTTGGGATATAAACCTGTGATAGAATCAATACACGCAGTTTTAGGACATTCCTAGTATCAGCCAAGGTAACAAGATTGACTCATACTGTGCACTGTTTCCACACAATTGTAATTTCTTTTTCTAGGTCTCTATATTTTCAAAACTTTTCATTCCATGTTGTTTGGAGATTATGTGTTCTTGGTATGAAAAAGTCTATTAGGAATTTAGTTCATGTGATCCAACTATTCTGGGGAGCAATTTGCAACCATGCCCAAAGGGCTATCAATCATACTGTTTGATTCAATAGTGTCTCTACTGGGTCTGTATCTCAAAGAGATCATAAAAAAAGGAAAAGAAACCACAAAAACAAAAATGTTTGTGGCAGCCATTTTATCACGACAAGGAACTGGAAGCTGAGTGGATGCCCATCAGTTGAGGAATGGCTGAATGAATTATGGTATATAAATGTAATGGAATATTATTGTTCTTTAAGAAACAGTCAGCAAACTGATTTCAGAAAGGCCTGGAGAGACTTACATAAACTGATGCTAAGTGAAGTGAGCAGAACCAGGAGATCATTGTTCACAGCAACAACAAGATTATATGATGATCAGCTGTTTTGGACTTGGCTCTATTCAACACTGTGGTGATTCAAAGTAATTCCAATTAAGATGGAGAATGCCATCCAGAGAAAGACTAAATGTGGATCATATTTTTGCATAGTATTTTCACATTTTTTGATTTGATTGTCTATGAAGTATTAAAACTGTGAGTCACCCAAAAGTCAATAGAGAGGTACATGGTGTGCACAAAAAGCCTGCCAGTTCATGGACAGAGAATTTTGTGGAAGGGGTACGCTATAATACCAACTCAAGTCTTTTTATTTACATCTCTTTCTGATGGCAGCTGATGGAACACTGTAGATAGTTCTGGGCTTAAAATAAGAAAGATGTTTAAAGCTAGCTTCAGACACTTACTGTGTGACCATGCACAGGTCACTTCACTGAGTTTGTCTCAGTTTCCTCAATTGTAAAATGGAAGGTAATAATAGCACATGCCTTGCAGGGTAGTTTTGAGGATCAAGTGAGATAACATTTGTAAGATGCGCTTTGTTCAGTGCCTGATACATAGTAGTTGCTATATAAATGCTATTCCCTCCCTCCTCCTGATGGCATCTTTTAAGAAAAGAGGAGTTGATAGTACAGAAACAACACAAGATAACTTGCATATTCTATAGCAATCAATTCAATGTCCAGAGATCTATTGGAAAGTCTCTATCACATTGGGCTGATCCTCACTGGGAGTTTTTGAAGGCAATGCACAAGAACTGCACAGAATGACACAGCATGCATGAGTTATGATCATTGTCTTCAGCAGGAGAGAACCTATATTGAAAAGTCCATAGATCCATGGAAGAATTGAAGTATTCATCTTACCTATCATTTTGTCTACTTCATTCATTCAAATTTATATATTACTTATTTTCATCTTCACATTATAAATATTTTATTATTATTTTTGAGTAAGGGAACATCTTTTTTGAGCACAGTAATAATAACTGACATGTGGATTGCTTTTGAGTTGAGATTCTTCTATTTTTAAAATTTGTATTCCCAATTCCAAGCACAGTGCTTAGCATATAGAGGCACTTAATAAGTTCTTGGCTGTTTGATTATATTGAATTATTAATCACTTTCTTAGAACAAACAATTGTGATAGTTCTAAGGACAGGTGCGATCATCTCTATAGACAAAGAATGCTGATATTCAAAGTATTTAGTGATTTGCTTAAGATAATATTAGTATCAGGGCTCTAAATGGTGCAGTAGATAGAGCACTAGCCCTGCAGTTAAGAGGACCTGAGTTCAAATCCCATCTCAGCCACTTAACACTTCCTAGCTGTGTGACTCTAGGCAATCACTTAACCCCAATTGCTTCACACAAAAAAAGATGATATTGCCACCAATTGGTAGAAATGGGATTCAAATGTAGGTCTTTCTACTCCAATTTTATTTCTCTTTCCATTGTACCAAGGACCTTAACTAGATAATGAATATATTTTGGCACTTATTGGCTTGATTGGTTAGTCCAAACTCATAGAGGATAATTCTCATTGATTATTTATTGACCTGAAGCCAATTACTTGTCTTTAATAGTTTCTTCAGAAATAAAATTATGTTTGGAATTGGTAGATAATTTTGGCTAATCTTGTATGATCTTGTAAACCTTTTAAGCTAACGAATGAAATAATTCAGTAGCCTAAGCTTAGACCTGGAAGCCAGATATTTGAATTCTAGTTCTATTGCAATGTGGCTTTGCTAAAAATGTCTGGTCTTAGATAGATATTGTAAAATGGAAAATAACATATTTATCATCATACTTCCTGGGAAATTGAATCAATAAATATCTTATTTTGAGCATCCCCTCTCTTCCTAGAATTATGTTCATATTCATGAAGTTATTTCACTGATTTCATTACAAATGTCTTAAGCTGGTTTCAAGCTGTCTTTTTTTACTCCCTTACAGGTATAATGAGCTTGCTGTCTGGAGGAGGGGGGAAGAAGGGAGAAAGAAAAATTGGAGTGTGGGATTTTATAGGTGTAAATGTTAAAGGCTAACTTTGCATGTGTTTTAAAAGTAAAAGGCTACCAAAAAAAAAAAAAAGGGATCAATTCTAAGGAAGTTAACATGGACAAATTGTTTATGTTTTTTTACATGGAAATATATACCATATATTTAAGATTGATATCAGCAATTGGGTAGCTCAAAAGAAAGATTGAGGCAGAGTTGCATATGATCTGACTCTAAAAAACAAAATTGCCTAGGAAAAAACAAAAATAGTAATTATGCTATACAAATAAGGTGCAGAGGAAGAATAAAGGTATTAGAGGGAGGAAGAAGCTCATAGTTCTGAAACCCTACTCATATCAGGAATGGGTTAAATAGACAACTCTATATATATACCATGAAGAGTATAACACCTTCCAAAATCTATAAAGAAATAAGAGGAGAAGTTTGGGTGAAGAGGTGAAGAGGGATACAAAGGGTGGAGGAAGAAGACAAAGGAGGGAACTATAGATGGGGGCGAGGTTAAGTAATAGCAAAGCAAATTAAGGAACAGAAATAAATCAAAAGAGCAGGAATAGGAGAGAATGAGAAACACTAATAGGAGAGAAGGAAAAAGTATAGCTAGTAATAATTGATCATGGACAAAGTCAAACTTAAAGATTCGATCAGGAGAAAAATCTACATTATATATCAACCATACTAATATTGTTTTAGATGCATGTTACATATGGGTAAATATGTGTATACATATAGGTGTCTGGGTATATGTAGATATGTATGCATGTTGTTCTATATGTGTGTATATGGGTTTGTGGGTAAGTGTGAATGTATATGTGTGTGTGCATGTGTATTTATAAATATATCTGTACTTAACTATAGCTTTTTTTTTTTTTTTTTTTTTTTTTTTAATTTAATAGCCTTTTAATTTACAGGATATATATATGGGTAACTTTTACAGCATTAACAATTGCCAAACCTCTTGTTCCAATTTTTCACCTCTTACCCCACTCCCCCACCCCTCCCCTAAATGGCAGGATGACCAGTAGATGTTAAATATATTAAAATATAACTTAGATACACAATAAGTATACATGACACAACATTATTTTGCTGTACAAAAAGAATCAGACTCTGAATTATTGTACAATTAGCTTGTGAAGGAAAATCAAAGATGCAGGTGTCATAAATATAGGGACTGGGAATTCAATGTAGTGGTTTTTAGTCATCTCCCAGAGTTCTTTTTCTGGGCATAGCTAGTTCAGTTCATTACTGCTCCATTAGAAATGATTTGGTTGATCTCGTTGCTGAGGATGGCCTGATCCATCAGGACTGGTCATCATCTAGTATTGTTGTTGAAGTATATAATGATCTCCTGGTCCTGCTCATTTCACTTAGCATCATTAACTATAGCTTATTAAGGAAAATTGGGGGATTTGAAAGGGGGGAAAAAGAATAAAGCAAAAAAAAGTATGTAGCAGAAAACAAAAGAACAAGTTACAAAGATGCAAAAAAAAAAAAAGATGGACACTCATGAATATAATTTTCTTCTACTATTATATAACCTTTCTTGAACTGATAGCTTATTAATATTTTTTTAAAATCCTTCCTGATATTCTTCTGGGCACATGACAATGGTCTGTTTTGTTCTGTTTTATTTTCCTTTTTTCTATTTTTTTAAAATAAAAAAAAATAGATGATCTGTAACTGAGTCCAGTTGACTGACTAAATAATTGGAAGGAACTATTGATTACTCACTTGTGCCAGAAATCATGTTTGGCCCTCAATGTATAGGATAGAACATGGTGATTCGAACATACTAGAGTGGTTTGTCATTTCCTTCTCCAGCTTATTTTACAAATGAGGAAACTGAGGCAAATAGGTGAAGTGACTTGCCCAGGGTCACACAGCTGTGCCATCTAGCTTCCCCTTCATAAGTTTATGGATCTGAGTAGTTAAGATCCCTGTCTTAGTTGAAAGTTATCCTACTCTTTCCTCAAATCTCCTTTATCCTACAGTAAAATAATCACACCTAATACTTTTTGCTCTATATGCCTACACATGTTTATTCTCCTCAGATAGACCGTAAGCTTCTTTTTTTATTATTATTATAGCTTTTTATTTACAACATATATGCATAGGTAATTTTTCAGCATTGACAGTTGCAAATCCTTCTGTTCCAACTTTTTCCCGCTTTTCCCCCACCCCTTCCCCCAGATGGCAGATTGACCAATATATGTTAAATATGTTAAAGTATAAGTTAAATACAATATATGTATACATGTCCAAACAGTTAATTTGCTGTATAAAAAGAGTCAGACTTTGAAATAGTGTACAATTAGCCTGTGAAGGAAATAAAAAATGCAAGTGGACAAAAATAGAGGGATTGGGAATTCCATATAGTGGTCATAGATTGTAAGTTTCTTGAAAGCAGGGCCCATGTCATAAATATATTTGTATTCACCTTTGTCATTTTAGGTCATTGCCCTGATCATAAGGGATAATCAGTAACGAGTGTTGTATAAACAAACTAATTATTTTGTTTTATTGTAAAGAAAATATTCTTTTCATTTAAAAAAAAAATATTTAGTATTCTGTTTCCCCAGTTACATATAAAAACAATTTTAAACATTTGTTTTTAAAACTTTGAGTTCCAAATTTTCTCTTTCTCACTTGTCATCCTCCCTCATTGAGAAGACAAGCAATTTGACATAGGTTATACATGTATAGTCATGCAAATGCCATGGTATCATGATGTGAAAGAAAACAGACTTGAAAAAAATGCTCAAGAAAAATATTTTTTTAAAGTATGCTTCAATCTATATTCAGATACCATCAGATTACTTCATCGGATAACTGTTCATATCTTTTGATCATTTATCATTTGGGAATGATATTTTTATCAATTTGATTTGGTTCTCTATATGTTTGAGAAATGATGCCTTTATCAGAGAAACTTGCTTGAAAAATTTTTTTTCCATGGTTATTGTTGCTAATAGTATTTTCCTCCATTCTGTTTTCCCCACTTTATTCTACTCTTTCTGTTTGTTCTCAAAAGTATTTTGCTTCTGATTACTCCCTCCCTCAATCTGCCCTCCTTTCTATTACCACCTCCTCTCTTTTATTCCCTTCTCCTATTTTCCTATAAGATAAAATAGATTTCTTTACCCAATTGAGTATGTATGTTATTCCCCCAAAATCATATTCTTTAGGTTGTCTCCAGGCTGCAAATCTATCACTATTATCCTAAGAAACATCCTACCTTATTTATCATGGTGTGTCTGAAAACAAGAGAAAAAAAGGGTAGGGCAGGGTCTTTGAAAGCATGAACCAGTGGATATTTGTTGAGTATTTTGGGTGGGCAGGTCAGATCAAGGATGAAGATAAAAATGGCTCTCTGGCAAACACCAATAAGTGGAGAAATCAATGAAAACGTTCTTAGGAAAATAGAGTAACCAACCTAGCTTCCTTTGCAGATATGACTTCTCTCTGTTCAAATGTCCAGGGTCAGTGTTCTTAGCCTCTGAAGTGCAGGGTGAAATGTTGGGGGGGAAAATCAATGTTCACAGGGAAGAATAGTTTATTTTATTCAGTGTTACAACCTCATTCAGTTTGTTCATTTTACTTATCCATTGATTTCCTTTTTGCTGTATTTATGCTGCTAATATGCCTCTTGGGCTCCCATCAAAATCTGATCTCTCTGGTGGCTGGTAATTTTATAAGACTTTTCTCTCTGATACAGATACAGCTCATTAGTGAATGTTTATGGGATAACACAGTGTACGTGACACCTAAAAAAAACAAACTGAGACCTAGTCTTGGCTGGGTGTTGCTTTAACATAAATGGTAGGTGACATATTGGGGTGCATGGAGTGTTTAAGGAGGTCTAGCACCACTGGTGTGAGGTGAGCCCTTTTTAGGGCTGCTTAGCCACTCTTGGTATTCAGCTTCAAATGGCTCTAAGAAGCTGTAGCATGTGTAGCAGCCACACCTTGGTAAAACTGTCTTTGCAGAGGGACTAAGATGAAGGTAATTGACTTGCCTCACACCCAATTATAGGACTGTCATTCCCAAGCATGTGAATACTTCTCCCTTTGGAATGAATGAAAAAACAATTTGTTACAACTACTAGGAAGGTAGCTGAAGCAAATTCTGTGGCACGTGTAAACATTGGTCAGACATCAAAGTTGTCAAGGTCATCCGCTGCATCCTGGGTTATCACTAGATCAAGAACTTGAAGAGCTCAGCCCTAGATCTGATCACTTTGGAGTCACTGAAAATTTTCAGGTCCTGAGACTGTCTCTGAGATCCTATAATAACTCAAGATCCCAAGAAAACAACAATAAGTCTAGCCCAAACCTTCCTTCCAGAAGTGCTCAGAGCCTATCCCTAACTTCAAGTTTGGAAGTCAGGAAGTGGGCTAAAAGGATGGGGCAAACAAGGAAGCAGACATATTCTTGTGAAGCTCATGTGAACTGGTTAAAAGAAGGAAGAATACACCCCCACACACACACACACACAGAGAATTGGGCACAGAAATACATTTCACTCAAAAGTGAAAGGGAAAAGAAAGGAGGGGAAATTAGAGTGAGAGTAGATTAAGAGAGGGATTAGTTCTAAGCAACCTAAATTCTGAGGATGTACAAAAATATTTATAGCTCATTTTGAGGTTCAAAGAATAGGAATCTAAGGGGGAATTATTAAATGAACAAGTTTTAGTATTTAAATGGAATATTCAAGTGTTATGAAAAACTGAGATTCCAAAGGATCAATGATGAAACATTCTATTCACTTCCTGAGATAAAGGACTTAGAATGTAGAAGGAGGGAAATATTTTTTAGAGCATGACCAACATGGAAATTTGTTTTGATTGACTATTCATGTTGGTAGTGGATTTTATTTTCCTTGTGTCCTCAATGGAGGAGAGAAGTTGGGATGGAATAGTGCAAAGGTGATCTTGGCTGATTGAAACAAAATAGTGTTGCGTGTGTTGTGTGTGTGTGTGTGTGTGTGTGTGTGTGTATTAAAAAGTGGGAACTCTCATCAAGACACTGACCAATCACAATTCCTCAGGACTTATGATGAAACATGTTATCCATCTCCTGACAAAGAAGTTATGAAAGCACATGTGCAAAGGAGTAACTCACAGCTCCCTTGGTTGCTGAAAGTCCTTTCTTTTGTGGGTTTAAACATGTTGAGTTCTCTGTAGAAATATGTACCTTCATTCAAAAGTCTCCTGATATAGGTACTGCTCACTACCTTTGCTATCCTGAGGGATGATGCTAGAATGCTAATGAGAAGATGGAAAGTAATGCATTTTCTGAATCATTTGAAAAGCTTGAAAACTTTTCCTTCAGCCAAAGGATTTCAGAGAGACTAAGGCTAAGGCTAAGGCCAAAATTCTCTCCTTTCATACAAGAGATTCCTTAGGGTATTTACCTGGGATTTTCTCTTCTTATTCATCATTCATTGAAATACAAATTTCTTATTTTATAGAAGATCCATAGTTTGTAACCATACTTTTTTTTGTGTTTTTTTTTTTTTTTTAATTAAAGCTTTCCATTTACAAAACATATGCATGGGTAGTTTTTCAACACTGACCCTTGCAAAGCCTTCTGTTCCAAATTATCCCCTCTTTCTCCCCACCCCCTCCACTAGATGGCAAGTAGTCCAATACATGTTAAATATGTTAAATTATATGTTAAATCCAATATATGTATACATATTTATACAGTTATCTTGCTACACAAGAAAAATCAGATCAAGAAGGAAAAAATACTGGGAAAGAAAACAAAATGCAAAGAAACAACAACAGAAACAGTGAGAATACTATGTTGTGGTCCACACTCAGTTCCCATAATTCTCTCTCTGGGTGTAGATGGCTTTCTTCATCACTGAACAATTCGAATTGGTTTAAATCATTTCATTGTTGAAGAGAGCCACGTCCATCAGAATTGATCATTGTATAGTCTTGTTGTTGTGGTGTATAATGATCTCCTGATTTTGCTCATTTCATTTGGCATCAGGTCATGTAAGTTTCTCCAGGCCTTTCTGAAATCATCTTGCTGGTCTTTCTTACAGAACAATAGTATTCTATTACATCCATATACCATAATTTATTCAGCCATTCTCCAATTGATGGGCATCCATTCAGCGTCCTGTTTCTTGCACTACAAAAAGGGCTGCCACAAACATTTTTGTACTTGTGGGTGCAAAGGAGGATTCCTTCCTTTAAGATCTCTTTGGGATATAGGCCCAGCAGAAATGCTGCTGGGTCAAAGGGTATGCACAGTTTGATAATTTTTTGAGCATAGTTCCAAACTGCTCTCCAGAATGGTTGGATCTGTTTACAGTTCCACTAACAATGTATTGGTGTCCCAGTTTTCCCACATTTCCAACATTCATCATCTTTTCCTGTCATCTTAGCCAATCTGACAGGTGTGTAGTGGTATCTCAGAGTTGTCTTAATTTTCATTTCTCTGATCAACAGTGATTTGGAGCACCTTTTCATGTGACTAGAAATAGTTTCAATTTCTTCATCTAAAAATTGTCTGTCCATATTCTTTGACCATTTATTAATTGGAGAATGGCTTGAATTCTTGTAAAGTTGAGTCAATGCATTCCAGACATGGTGGAGAGCCTGTGCAAAGACAGAGAAATGGTAGATGCAAAATTGTATATGAGGAATAACAAGAAGACAAGTCAATTTGAACGGACCATAGAGTATATGAATATTAGTAATACAGTAGTGTGTGAGTGTGTGTGTGTGTGTGTGTATGTGTATTAAAAACTGGGGGCCTCCTAGGATCTTTTAACAATTCTGTGTAGTCAAAATTGTTTGTATAATAATATTGTTATTTGACTATTAAAATACTCTTCTTCCAACTACATACCTGTGTGAGGCCAGTTTTTCTTCATGCTCTTCAACTAGAAAATGTATAACAACAGATTGAACACAGAAGGCCAAAGCTTCTTAAATTATGGGTTGTGACCACATATGAAGTCATGTAGCAGAATGTGGAGGTCACAAAATTATGATTTATTATCAGTAAATGTTTGATTTGTAAACTTATTTTATATACATAATATATTACATATATATACATAATACATATATTATATATACACACACATATATATATAATATGTATTATGTGTGTATGTGTGTGTGTGTATGTGTATATATATATTCTATTCTGGCATTCTATTAAGCCAGACATTAAGGTGATTTGGAAAATATGCAAATAATGCCATTCTTTTCACTATTTTTTTATGTTGGAAAATGCATTTTTCATTTTAAAATATGTTATTTATGTTAACATGAATGGCTTTGTTATTTTTAATGAATCAATAGATAAGTACTTTACATTTTTATTAATTTTAATTTCTAATGCAGTAAATATTAAAGCTTCAGCTACATGATATAGTAGATAGAGCACCAGTCCTCAGGAACTGAGTTCAAATCAACAACAGGGGTTGGCCTCAGTTTCCTCAACTAAAAAGTGAACTAGAGGAGGAAATGTCAACCCCCTCCAGTATCTCTGCCAAGAAAACCCCAAGTGGGGTCACAAAGGATCAGATAGGACTGAAATGACTCAACAACACCAACAAATATCAGGAGACTTAACCCATATTTTAAAAAACTTTTTGGGGTCCACAATAATTTGTAAGAATGTAAAGGGGTCTTGGCAACAAAAAGTTTGAGAATCACTGATATGTTTTATTTTTTTATTTTAGTTTTCCCTGTTACATGTAAAAAATTTTTACATTTTAATTTTCCTCAGTTACATGTAAAAAAAATTTCAATAATCATTTTGAAAAATCTGAGTTTCAAATTTTCACTTCCTCCCCCTTCAAACCCCATTATTGAGAAGGCAAACAATTTGATATACATTATACATGTGTATGCAAAATATTTCCATATTAGTCATGTTTTTTATAATAATAATTTTTTATTTTTCAAAATACATACAAAGATAGTTTTCAACACTCACCTTTGCAAATTTTTCTCCCTCCCTCCTTACCACATCCCTCCTCTAGATAGCAAGTAATCCAATATAGGTTAAACAGGTGCATTTCTTTTAAACCATATTAGTCATATTGTGAAAGAAAACATAGACCAAAATAAAAAATCCTCAAGAAAAATAAGCAAAGAAAAAAGTATGTTTCAGTCTGTATTCAGACAACATCAGTTCTTTCTTTGGAGACAAATAGCATTTTTCATCATAAGTCCTTCAGAATAGTATTGGATCATTGATTGTTGAGAATAGTGTGTCTTTCACAGCTGATCATCTTACAATATTGCTGTTACTTTGTACACAACACATTTCACTTTGTATCAGCTCATGGAAGTCTTTTCAGGTTCTTCTGAGATCATCCTGCTCATCATTTTTATAACACAATAGTATTCCATTATAATCACATACCACAATTTATTCAGCCATTCCCCAGTTTCATGGGTATTCTCTCAGTTTCCAATTCTTTTCCACCAGAAAAGAGCTATTATAAATTTTTTCCCTTTTTGTTTTTTATCTCTTTGGGGATGTCACCTAGTAATGGTATTGCTAAGGTA
Source organism: Sarcophilus harrisii (assembly GCF_902635505.1). Classification (NCBI taxonomy): domain Eukaryota; kingdom Metazoa; phylum Chordata; class Mammalia; order Dasyuromorphia; family Dasyuridae; genus Sarcophilus; species Sarcophilus harrisii. Next base: position 493,172,445 of record NC_045426.1, on the reverse strand, counting down.
AGATTGGTTTCATTGAATGCAAATAAAAAACACTGATATAGAAAAAGGAGAGAAAACAGTTCAGGGTGAAGCTTTAGTGGGTATGCTCACAATAAGGAGATGTAGTGATGATCTACCAAAGAGGATTGAGTAGGAACAATCAGAAAGACAGAGAAAACAGAATCATGAGATCCCAGAAAGGAGAGTATCCAGGTAAAGAAGGTGATCAATGATGTCAAATTTGTGGAGATATTTTTAAGAAAAAGATGAAGTTTGAAAGAAGCATTCCAGACAATCATGAAAACATCAATAACTGCAGAGAATACCTTAAGATGACCAATAAGGTTGAAATCCAAATTGAAAAGTATTTAGAAGTTCTCAAAAGAAATGGGAGTGGAAGCAATGAAAGTAAATAATGTTTTCTAGAAATTTGGCTTTGAAAGATAAAATAGATATAAGACTTGCCCATGGTCATATAATTCTTGTTATAGACAGGATTGAAAACCATCACTTCCTGATTCCAAATACAGAACAGTATTTATTATCCATGCTGCCTTTTAATCTGAACAACATGTACTCTTTTATTTTTCCCTATAAGAAAAATAAAACACAAAACAAGGAAATATATCCTCACCAAAATATCTACTGTTATCATAGAGAGCAGGGGCCAAATGAAAGAATTCCCTATTAACTAGATCACAATATTTGGGACTAAAAGGAACCTTTGAGATCGAGATCCCTCATATTAAAGATGAGAAACAGACCTAGAGAAGTTAAAATATTTGTCCAGTATCAAGTTTTTAGTTAGTATCAAAACTGGGAATTAAATAAAAGTTCTCAAAATTCAGGTTTTACTGTACTACATCTTCATTATAGACTTAGATTTATAATATTATCAATTTAATTTCATCCTTTAATTTTAAGCCTGTTTACCTCTTCCACATAAGATGCATTACGTGCAGGAAGCATATTATTAAATTGTTTCTTTTATTCTTTCTGTAAATATTTTTCTTTTATAGAAAAATATAATTGATTTATATTCAATAGTGTAATTATTAAATTTCATTTATCTTCTAACATGGTTAAATTATTCACTTTTTTTCTTGAAAACAATACAATCTTATTTTGTTCATCTGAATCCTTTGTACAACTAAACAAAAAAAAATCAAAATTCTTGTATTTTATACTCTTGGCTGTATAAATTTTATTAATCTGCTTTTAATTGGTTTTTAAATGAAAGTATAAACTTCTAGGTCACAACATTTAGTTGTCTTTTTAATAGTTTAAAAGAAGCAGGCATAAAGTTTAAAACACAAGAAACCAGAACCTTTACAGTAAAACAAAGAAACATCATATTGTCTGCACTTTGTGTTCTCCTTAAAGTCAAGCTGATACAATGTCAAGAACTTCATCCCTTCCCCTTCTCACAAGCTTAAACTTCCCCACAGGGAAAAGAAAATCCTGAAAGCTCAGTGAATACAACTTCAGACACATGGAACTTTGTCAAATCAGTCTCTTCTTTGTAGCCATCACTCATCACTTTTCCGCTCCTTCTATTGCTTCATTTTAATTATCTTTCTTTATCATTGCCAAGATTAATAACATTATCTGTGCACCTGATCTCATCTGCTATGGCCTCCTCAAGGATTTTGTTCCTTCTATCATTGCTTCTCTCATATATTTATTCAACAACCTTTTATAATTTATTAATTGAATATGTAGGTACTATAGATCTCTCCTGTTCTATTGCCTTCAAACATGGCCTGAGTCTCAATTCAAAAAAAAAAAATTTTTTTTAACTTTCTTTTGACGCTCCTATCCTATAATGCTATTTCTATTGACTCTCCTATCCTATAATGCTATTTCTATTCTCTCCTCCCTTTCAAACTAAACATCTTGGAAAAGTTATCTATCTAACGTTCTTTCACTTCCTTTCAATCTGGCTTCAGAAATGATATGGTCCTCCACATACTGCATCCTATTAATGTATTGATTGCATCGAGCCCCAGAGGATTAGCAGATCCCTCAGAGCAATGCATGATTACTTTAAAGAGATGCTCCTAAGAAAATATATAGGTACAAACAGTAATCTTAGGATAACATAACTTTTTCTCTGTGAAGCCTTGTCAATATCAATTGCATTGTCAATACAGTCATTTTTCAGGAGCCAATAAGTTTTTTTTTTAATTTCCTCTCTCAAAGTTTGTCAGAAATAATTTCTTTATGTTGTTTTGTGTGTTTCCCCTTTTTTGGTTTTCTGCTTTTAATTCTCTGGGTTTTCTCTACTAGTCTCCCATGGCCTGGTATCTTTATTTTTTTCCTCTTCTCCCCTGAGATTCAGATTTTCAGTTTTCTTTTATGTACTATCTTTCAATTAGAATGTAAGATTCTGTACAATTAGAATGTAAACTTCTCTAGAGTAGGGACTGTCTTTCCTTTTTCTTGCATATGCATATTTTGCGCAGTGTCTGGAACATCCTAAGGGTTTAATAAATGCTTGCTGACATGATGATTACTAATCTGATGTAGGGTAGGAAATCATGTTACAGAACTTGTCAAAATGTTACTTAAAGTAAAAATAAATAAGCTTTGTATAAAGGCAAAATGGGTATAAATGTCTCCCCAGAGTAAAATTAGATGAACTTTGATCCCAAAATAATTTTACATTAATTAATCATTCAACCAGCAAGTACTTATTAAGTCCTTATGAAAAAGCAGGTAGCTAGGTGGCTCAGTAGACTGAATGGTAGACCTGGAGTCAGGAAGACTCATCTTAATGAAATCAAATTCAAATCATCATCAGATACTAGCTGTATAATTCTGGGCAAGTCATTTAATCCGGTTTGCCTCAGCTTCCTAATCTGTAAAAATAAACTGAAGAAGGAAATGGCAAACCATTCCAGTAGCTGCCAAGAAAACCCTAAATGGTGAGACCAAGAGTCGGGCAAGACTGGAAAATGATTCAACAACAACAATATATGCCAGGCAATGTACTAAACTTTGAGGAAACAAAGAAGTCATGGAACAGACGTGTAGTTCACTTAGGAGTTTATAGTCTAAAGAGGAATCAACATATATATATATATATATATATATATTAGCGCATACAAAATGCATACAAAACAAATGGAAGGTAGGCTTAGAAGGAAGGGAACTATCAGAGAAATTATTTTCATCTTTGTTTACTATCTACATTAGAAGGTTATCTTGAATAACTGCAAATTTTTATTAAAGGCACAGCTATAAGGTAAAAGCAAGTATACTAGATATGACACCAGATGACCTAGGTTTAAGTCCCAACTCTTGTCATTAATTAACAAACGCTAGCCTATATTTAAATAGTTTTAAATAAGTTTTGATAAATGTATTTCAATGTAATTGATTTTCTTTGTAATCTATGCATTTTATTTTGTGCATTTAAAGATTTTTCTCTGAAGAATCTCTAAGCTTCATCATATCGCCAAAGGGATCCATGACAAAAAAAAAAAAAAAAAAGGTTAAGAATCAAATATTCTCTAAGGTACTTTTCTACTCTTTAAAGGTGCTTTAATATTATCATATTTAATAGCATCTTGTTTTTTCCAATTATATGTAGAAACAATTTCTAGTATTCATTTTTTTATTTCAAATTTTTATACCTATTTACTTCTCCCTTCTTAAAACAGTAAGTAATTAGATACTGGTTATATATATGCAATCATGTAAAACATATATTAATCATGTTGTAAAAGAAGAAACAGAACAAAAAGGAAAAAAAAAACATGGAAAAAATAAAATTAAAATAGTATGCTTCAATCTGTATTCAGCTCACATCAGTTCTTCCTCTAGATGTGAATAGTATTTTCCATTATGAGTTCTTTGAAATTATCTTGGATCCTTTGTATTGCCAAGAAGAGCTAAGTCTATCACAGCTGATTATCACACTATGTTGTTACTGTATACAACATTCTCCTGGTTCTGCTCATTTCACTTTGATTTCTCCACTTTTAATATTATGATCCCATGTCATATTTTACCTCTAAATACTTTAATTGTTTTTATTTGTTTGTTTTTGTTTAAAATATCCCTGAGGTCTTTTGATAAAGAAAGCCATTTGCATCCAGAGAGGGAACAGTGGGAACTGGATATGGATCAACATACAACTTTTTATTGTTGTTTGTTAGCATTTGTTTTCTTTCTCATTTTTTTTCCTTTTTTTGATCTGATTTCTCTTGTACAGCATAAAAACAAAATTTGCGGAAATATGTATAGAAGAATTGCACATGTTTAACGTATATTGGATCACTTGCCATCTAGGGGAGGGGGAAGGGAAAAGAAGGGGGAAAATTAGAACACAAGATTTTGTAAGGGTGAATGATGAAAATTATCCATGTATAGATTTTGAAAATAAAAAATTTTAATTTTAAAAAATAAATAAAAAAGATTATCAAAATATATATTAAAAAAGGATGTCTGAAAGCATGATAGAAACACAAGAGCTAAGAATTTGGAAGAAGAAGAATATGAAGAAGAACAAAAACAAGAAAAACAAGAACAGAAAGAAAAACAGGAAGAAGAAGAAGAAGAAGAAGAAGAAGAAAAAGAACAAGAAGAAGGAGGAGGAGGAGGAGAAGGAGAAGAAGAAAAACAAGAAGAAGAAAAAGAAAAAGGAAGAGGAGGAGGAGGAGGAGGAGAAAGAAAACAATGGACCTAGAATCAAAAAAACATGTTGAAATCTCAAGTTGGTACAAATCTTTATTTCTTATGCACTGAGAAAAAAAAAGTAATTAACCTTTGCTAAATTGAGTAGCTGTGCATGTGAAATAAATAATTAGATCCTTTTAAAAATATATATCCCAGAGGCAAGTAAGTAGCACAATGGATAGATAGGTACTAGACTCTGAATCCAGAAGACTGGGTTTGAAATCTCCATCAGACACATTATTTAGCCGTGAAATCTAAGGCAAGTAGGTCTCAACTTCTGTCTGTCTCAGTTTTCTTGTGTGTTAAATGCGGGTCATAATAGCATCTACTTCTACTAATATTTGTAAAACACTTACATTTAACCTTAAATGTTAAACCTTAAAGCATCATAGAAATGTTAGCTAGTAGTAGTAGTAGTAGTAGTAGTAGTAGTAGTAGCAATAGTTAATAGTAGTAGTACTGGTAGTAGAATGGATAGCAAATTTCCATTCTATTACCCACCTGGTTGTATTTTTCTTGGTATACAGTAATATTTATTGATAATTTTTATAACTTGCAGTAATATATTGTACAGTTTCTACCACTTTATTGTTCAGTATATAATGATCATTAAGTCCTGGCTCCTTAGTGGTAAATTTCAGTGAAGTAGGAAATATCAGTACAATAGAATGGCTGTTTGCCATGTAATTATTACTTAGTTAGTGGTTTTAGGGCTGTTGGACTTAGATGGGTTTATATCCTACTTCAAAACTTATTGGCTGTGTGATCCTTCACAAGTTATTTAACCTTTTTGTGCCTTGGTATCCCCACCTGTAAAATGAGGATAATAATCACACATATAACACAAGGGTGTTGTAAGGATCAAATGAGGTAATAAATTTTGCTTTGCAAATGTTAAAGCACTATAGAAATGCTAGCTATTGTTATTATTACTATTATATAAGTAGAAACAAATATTATTTCTATTTTGAAAAATAAAAAATAAAACAAAAGCCAGTGAGTCACTTCTCAGGGTCAACACACCAAAAAAGATTAGGGATAAATGATCAAAAGTTATCATGAGACAATTTTTATAAAGCTTTTTATTTTCAAACATATGCATAGTTTTCACTGTTACAAAACCTTGTGTTCCAAATTTTTTTCTCCCTCTTTTCTTCCTACTCCCTTCTTTAGGCAACATCTTTCACATCCACAAAATTGGCAAAAATAATTAAAAGGAATAAAAGCTGATGTTGATGAAGTTGTAGAAGAAATAGGATTCTAATTCATTGCAGAAAATGGAAACCTATAAAATCTTTTTTGGACAGCAATCTGGCAGGACATAATAAAAATGAACAAAATAACTATGCCCTTTGACCCAATAATTCCATTGTTGGGAATATACCTTGAAAATATGATACAAAAAATGCTATCTACTAAAAGACTTTTATAGCAGCATTATACAGAATGTTCCAAAAATTTTAATGTCATTTTAAAACTTTTGAATCATTATATATGTAATCACAAAAATAAATAAATAAATATTCCTCACCTTGGAAACAACCTACATGTCCAACAATAGAAATGTGGTTAAATAAATTATGATACATTAATATTGTGAATTACTATACTACAACTAATGCCATAAATTATGAGAAAATCCTAAGAAGACTGGAAAGACTTTTATGAAAAAGAATGCAAAAAAAGCAGATACAGAAAATGAAGGAAAAATAAGACTATATATGTGTAAAGAAAAGTTAGTGAGAATGAATTGATAGAAAATCTTTATGAGATCTGAGTGAATTACTGAAAACAAATTATGGTATTTCATTTGGTGAAATTAATTAAATGCATTACTCACTAAAAAAATTTAGTAGGCTGTTTTGATATTTAGCTTTTAATAAAATATTTAAATAAATGAGCACTAAGATTGAAAAAGCCATAAAGCTAAAAGTCTACATCGAGAACCCTATCCACAATTTAATTCAATTAAAAAAATATTTATGAAGTTGGACTATTGTGCATGCTACAACTTCTTAGAGCCACAAGTGAGAATTTAGTGAAGATGGACTGAAAAGTCCTGAAAAGGGTTCAGCAAAGCCTCAAACGAGAGGTGGTGGTCTTCCCTGAACACCCCAAACAGGCTAAATCAAGTTGAAGATAAAGTCACAACTATACCATTCTTGGATGCTGTTGTCTTATGCATGTTTAAAAGGTAATTCTCCTAACTTTAAGGCAAGAGTTACTAGAGGAACTACCTAGAGTTTGCACCTCTGATGTCACATAACCACATTGAACAATAATTCCTAGAGTCTGGAGGCAAGTGGTAGGAAATGGGCTGGCAGAAGGAGATCAGGTTGGGCCAATACCAGGGCTTTTTGTATTTCAAAATGTAAGCTATTGACATGGAAGTTGAAAAAAAGCTGTTACAAGAATGGATTTTCAGAGTGAAAAATAGAGTATGTGTTGCTTGGATAACTATTTGCCTTTACAGAGCTTTAGTACTGTACCAATGTGTTGGTATAGTCATGGAATACATATGCCATTCCTTGTATTGACTCAGCTGTTCCTGAAAAGTAATTAGGGTAATTATTAATTTTTAATTGCTGATGCTAAATTAATTATCAATTTAATAGAGTGATTAATAATTTTTCTTCTTCTGTGTTACTTTTATTCAAATGCTCAAAGGCAGTTTTATCTTCTCTAAACTAAATTTTCCTAGCTCCTTTAACTAATCTTCACCTGTTCTGATCTCCAGTCTTCTCATCATCCTGGTCACCTTCCTCTAAAGACACTCCTATTTACTAATATTCTTCCTAAAATACAGCTCCTTGACCAGACAAGCCAAATATCATCTGACCAGGGCCAAGTATAACAGGACTATCATCATCCCTTGTTCTGTGCAATGCAACTACTTAATGAGGATTTCTTTTAAGTTGTCTGTCACCCATCATTGATTCTCATCATGCTTAAAGTCAGCTGAAATTCTTAGATCTTGTTGTTTTCTAAGTCATCCTATAAATGTACAGTTGGCTTTTTAAACACAAGTTCAAAACTTTACATTTTTTTCCCTATCAAATTTCAATCAATTCAATTCAAGCTGTTGAACTCTTTGGGCAACCCATTTCTATTACCATCGTATTAGTTAGAAATAGAAATGATACTACTGATGAGCAGGAGAGCTCAAAGTGAGGATTAACATAATATGCTGGCTTTTGTTCTCTGGAAGTCTTGAAGCACATCCAATCTGCAACTGGGTTAGGAGGATTTGTTAAGTGGTTGGCTTGAAGACTTGAAGTTAGTAATATAGCAGTAAAAAAATTAAGAAAGAAGCCTAGACATTATATACAATTGAACTGGGGAGAAATACAGCATAGCAGTATTTGGATGAGAACATTCAGTACACTAATTTATATAAGGACAATAATATTGTGAAGACAAGCAACTGTGAAAGATTCAAGAACTTTGATCAGTGCAACGACACCTATATTTCCAAAGAACCATTGATGGAACATCCTATCCACTTCATGATAGAATAATAATGGGCTCCATGAATAAGATGAAACATAAATTCTGAATATAGCTAATGGGGAATTTGCTTTGTTTGACAATGAATATTTGCTATAAAGGGGAAATGTCATTTCACATAACTAGAAATATAAGCTCATTTTACAAAATCATTTTTTAAAAAAAGATTCCAGAAAATATATCTATATAGAAATTCAAAATAGCATAAATATGGGAATTAGGGTTACAAATGCAAACTTATGAATTCATACTCTAAAACCTCTAAGGAAGGAGAATGATAAAGCATAATATTAATTACTAGTTAGGTTTAAAGCAGAAAAATTAAGGCAAAGATTGGTGAAATACCTTTATCAAAACCACAGATTGTTTTAGCCTGATAATACCAGCTCAGAGGGAGGAAAGTGGAATAGCTGAGGTTGAGGCTAAGACTAATGTTGTAGATCCACATGAGCATGAGAGTTCTGAGCTGCAGTTGGGTCAACATAGGTTCAACACCAATTCCAGCACCAGTATGGTGAACCCGAGACCTCAGACCACCTAAGGAGGTCACATGAACCATCCTTGAATTCTAGAATGTCTTCATTCCCTATTCCATAATATTCTAGAAGCATTCTTAGCCTATTTTGTGTCATGATTCTTTTGACAAGGTGGTAAAACCTCTGGATCCCTTTTCAGAGTGATTACATAGGATTACAAAGGAAATCAAATATATTAAAACAAAACTATCACAATATTTTTTTTAATAATTCAGAGACATCCTAAAATCCTCCCCCTCATCAGTAGACCCCCCAGGTTAAGAATCCCTGTCCTAAGGGCAGCAAGGTGATGCAGTGATTAGAGTATCAGCTCTAGAATCAGAGGACCTAACTTCAAATCCAGTCCCAGATTGAGGGAGGGAAAGAAGCAAACATTTAAATAAGCATTTTTACAAATATTATTTCAAGTGAATCTCATTAAAAAACCCATGAGGAAGGTGCTATTCTTATCCCCATTTTACAATTGAGAAAACTGAGACAAACAGAGGTAAAATGACTTATACAGGGTAACATGGCTATTAAGTGTCTGAGGCCATATTTAAACCCAGGCTTCCTGGCTTCAGGCCCAGTGCTCTATCCATTGTATCACCAGATACTTCTGATATAATAGTAGAAAGGGCCAGCACAGAGATTCTAACTTTCCTCAATAAAAAATGACAATATTAATAGGTCATACTTTTAGAGACCTTTAAGGTTACAAAATGCTCTATGAGATAAAAAATGCTAAGTGAATGGAAAAACATTTATTAAAGACTTATTATATAAATATTGCTAGGCTAAATTTGGGGGATACATATACAAAACAAATGCAAACTAGACTTGTAACTTCATTCATGCAAGGAGATTCTCATACGTCAAAGGCAATATTTCCTAGTGCCTTGCCAGGGAGCTTTATTAGCTTTGACTACCCCTCTTCAAAATGTTGGGTTAATTCTTTTTATTTAGAAATATAACTTTAAAATAAAAACTATTCTTTTCATGTATTTGGAAAAATAAAATATTATTTTAAAAAAGAAATATAACATTCTTCTTAACTCGATAGACTCAAGAAACTGACTCAGGTTGTTGATGTGACTTTACCGTCATAGGCCAATGGTGGATATGCTCAGTCCTGGCAGGATGAGAAATAATTAGAAGCAGCAATAGACATGATTCTGCTTTGACCAACAGTCCTCAGCCTCTCAGTACAGGGAGGTTATCACACAACCCTGACAGAATGAGCAGCAGGACATTCCTCATCACAGTAGCCAATGAAATGGCCCACTTCATGGTCAATGGCAAAGGGAAACCCATTCTTTTTTACAATAATCTAGAACTGATTGGCCCCTCCATATTGCTGACAGAACAGCTCCCAGTAGTCTCAAGACATCATTTTGCCATTAAGGCTTAGGAGAATCAAAGGGGTATTATTGTTAGGAGGTGGCTTAGGTTTTAATGATGAGATAAAAATGTCTGCTTAGGATGATTTCAGAGAGGCCTGGAGAGACTTACATGAACTGATGCTAAGTGAAATGAGAAGAACCAGGAGATCATTATAATGGCAACATCAATATTATATAACAATCAATTCTGATAAATGTGGCTCTTTTCAACATCTCACAATGAGATGATTCAGGCCAATCACAATGATCTTGTGAGAAGAGAGCCATCTACCCAGAGAGAGGACTGTGGGAACTGAGGTTAAACACAACATGGCATTTTCATGTTGTGGTTTTGTTGTGGTTTGCTTCAATTTTATTTTCTTTTTCTCTGATTTTTTTTTCTTTTAGATCTGATTTTTCTTGTGCAACAAGATAATTGTATAAATATGTATGCCTATGTTAGATTTAATATATATTTTTGCCATGTTTAATATATATTGGATTATATGCCAGCTAAGGAAGGGAGTAGGGGAGAAAGGGGAAAATTGGTACACAAGGTTTTTCAAGGATCAATGTTGAAAAATTGTCCTTGCACATGTTTTGAAAATAAAAAATTTCAATTAAAAATTGAAATTTTAATTCATTTTAATTAAATATTTTTTATCAATTTAATAAAATTTAATTAATTCAATTGAAATGAAAAATTAAAAGAGTCTGTTTAGCTTTCAAAGAAGAAGGGAGACAGTTCTTCAGAAATTTCTAATGGGGCAAAGATTTTGTTCCCACTACCACCTCTAACTCCCAAACATGACTGGTAAAATATTCAATAAATTATAATGACAACTAGAAGATGTGTTCAAATTCCTCAAAAAAGTATGATTACCAACAAAATAGATAAATCGTCAGTTTAATTTGATTAGAAAAAAGGAAAGCAGAAAATCAAATTATTAGTCTCAAAAATGAAAAGGGAGAACTATCCACCAATGAAGAGGAAATTTGAGAAATTATTAGGAGTTACTTTGCCCAACTTTAAGCCAATAAATTTGATAACCTAAGTGAAATGGAGGAATGCCTACAAAAATATAGGTTGCCCAGATTAACAGTAGAGGAAGTAAATTGGTTAAATAGTCCCATTTTAGTAAAAGAAATAGAACAAGTTGTTAATTCACTCCCTAAGAAAAAATCCCCAAGACCAGATAAATTTGCATGTGAATTCTACCAAACATTTAAAGAATAATTAACTCCAGTACTATATAAACTATTTGAAAAAATAGGGAATGAAGGACTCCTACCTAATTCCTTTTATGACACAGACAGGATACTAATACCTAAACCAGGTAGGACAAAAACAGAGAAAGAAAATTATAGACCAATTTCCCTAATAAATATTGATGCAAAAATCTTAAATAAATATTATCAAAGAGATTACAGAAAATCATCTCCAGGATAATACATTGTGACCAAGTAGGATTTATACTAGGAATGCAGGGCTAGTTCAATATTAGGAAAACTATTAGCATAATTGACTATATCAATAACCAAATTAACAAAAACCATATGATGATCTCAATAGATGCAGAAAAAGCATTTGATAAAATCCAACATCCATTCCTATTAAAAACACCAAGAAAATATAGAATAAATGAACTTTTCCTTAAAACAGTCAGTTTCATCTATTTAAAACCATCAGCAAGCATCATATGTAATGGGGATAAACTGGAATCATTCCCAGTAAGATCAGGAGTGAAGCAAGGTTGCCCACTATCACCATTACTATTCAATATTGTATTAGAAATGCTAGTTTGGGCAATAAGAGAAGAAAAAGAGATTAAAGGAATTAGAGTAGGTAATGAGGAAATCAAATTATCACTCTTTGCAGATGATATGATGGTATACTTAGAGAACCCTAGAGAATCAACTAAAAAACTATTAAAAATAATCCACAACTTTAGTAAAGTTGCAAGATACAAAATAAATCCACATAAATCATCAGCATTTTTATATATCACTAATAAAATCCAACAGCAAGAGATAGAAAGAGAAATTCCATTTAAAATAACTGTCAATAATATAAAATATTTGGGACTCTATCTGCCAAGGGAAAGTCAGGAACTATATGCATAAAACTACAAAACACTTTCCACACAAATAAAGTCAGATCTAAGCAACTGGAAAAATATCAAGTGCTCTTGGATAAGTCGAGTGAATATAATAAAGATGAAAATAGCCCCTAAACTAACCTATTTATTTAGTGCTATACCAATCAAACTCCCAAGAAACTATTTTACTGACCTAAAAAAAATAACAAAATTCATCTAGAAGAACAAAAGGTCAAGAATGTTAAAGGAATTAATTAAGAGAAAAACAAATGAAGGTGGCCTAGCTACACCAGATCTAAAACTATATTACAAAGCAGCAATCATCAAAACCATTTGGTACTGGCTAAGAAATAGAGAAGTTGATCAGTGGAACAGGTTAGATTCACAGAACAAAATAGTCAATTATGATAGCAAGCTAGTATTTGACAAACCTAAAGGCCCCAGCTTTTGGGATAAGAATTCACTACTTGACAAAACTGCTGGAAAAATTGGAAACTAGCATGGCAGAAACTAGACATCCACACCTAACACTGTATACCAAAATAAGGCCTAAATGGGTTCATGATTTAGACATAAAGAATGATCTTATAAACAAATTAAAAGAACATAGGATAGTTTACCTCTCAGATTTGTGGAGGAGGAAGGAATTTGTGACCAAAGTAGAACGAGAGAGACCATTATTGATCACAAAATAGATAATTTTGATTATATTAAGTTAAAAAGTTTTTGTACTAACAAAAAATGCAGACAAGATTAGAAGAGAAGCAATAAATTGGGAAAACATTTTTACATGCAAAGATTCCAAAGCCTCATTTCTAAAATATATGGAAAATTGACTCAAATTTATAATAGTTCAAGCCATTCTCCAATTGATAAATAGTCAAAGGATATGAACAGACAATTTTCAGATGAAGAAATTGAAACTATATGTAGTCACACAAAAAAAGTGCTCCAAATCACTATTGATCAGAGAAATGCAAATGAAGACAACTCAGATACCACTACACACCTCTCAGATTGGCTAAGATGACAGGAAAAGATAAGGACAAATGTTGGAGGGGATGTAGGAAAACTGGGATACTGAAACATTGTTGGTGGAGCTGTAAATGTATCCAACCATTTTGGAGAGCAATTTGGAACTATGCTCAAAAAGTTATCAAACTGTGCATACCTTTAACTTAGCAGCATTTCTACTAGGCTTATATTCCAAAGAGATCTTAAAGGAGGGAAAGGAACCCATAAGTGCAAAAATGTTTGTGGCAGCCATGTTTGTAGTGGCTAGAAGCTGGAAAATGAATGGATCATCAACTGGAGAATTACTGAATACATTGTGGTATATGAATGTTATGGAATATTATTGTTCTGTAAGAAACCAACAGGATGATTTCAGAGAGGCCTGGAGAGACTTACTTGAATTAATGCTAAGTGAAATGAGCAGAACCAGGAAATCATACACAGCAACAACAAGACTATATGAAGATCAATCCTGATGGACATGGTTCTCTTCAACAATGAGATGATTCAAACCAGTTCCAATTGTTCAGTGGAAGAGAGTCAGCTACAGCCAGAGAGAGAACTATGGGAAAGAGTGTGGACCACAAAATAACATTTTCACTCTTTCTGTTATTGTCCGCTTGCATTTTTGTTTTCCTTCTCAGGTTTTTTCTTTCTTTCTAGATCTGATTTTTCTTGTACAGCAAGATAAACTGTATAAATATGTATACATATAGGACTGCTTGCCATCTGGGGGAGAGAGTGGAGGGAGGGAGGGGAAAAATCGGAACAGAAGTGAGTGCAAGGGATAATGTTGTAAAAAATTACCCTGGAATGGGTTCTGTCAATAAAAAGTTATTTAAATAAATAAATAAAATTTTTTTAAAATTAAAAAAAATAAATATGTATACATATATTGGATTTAACATACACTTTAACATATTTAACACAATCTAAGTTATATTTTAATATATTTAACATCTACTGGTCATCCTGCCATTTAGGGGAGGGGGTGGGGGGGTAAGAGGTGAAAAATTGGAACAAGAGGTTTGGCAATTGTTAATGCTGTAAAGTTACCCATGTATAAATCCTGTAAATAAAAGGCTATTAAATAAAAAAAAAACAAAAAAAAAAAAACATATTTAACACATATTGGATTACCTGCCATTTAGGGGAGGGGGGTGGAAGGAAGCAGGGGAAAATTTGTTACAGAAGGTTTTGCAAGGGTCAGTGTTGAAAAATTACCCATGCGTATATTTTGTAAATAAAAAGCTATAATAATAATAATAAAAAAAATTATTGAACACCTAAAAAAAGTAGTAGAACCTTCAAGATCTTTCAGCTCAGAGATGGCAAGGGGGTTGGTCAGAATTGTTTGGAATTGAGGGATGGTGAGGGAATTGGTCCCAAAGAGATTACAGGGGACCTTTTGCTGTCACTGTATGAAGCTGGTACTGATTGACAACTCTATTGACTTTAAGAAGTTCTGGGTTGTAGTTCCTGGGAAAAGAGGAACATGTGATTATTCATAAGGGAGCAGGGGTTTGGTTACAGTTAAGGGTCAAAAGGAGCACTAGTTCTTGCAATTGCAGGGGAGCAAAGGCCCTTTCTGGATAAAGACCAGAACACAGACTAGGAAAACAATGAATACATCTCCCAGGATAACACCACCTTAGAAGCACCAGAAATTTATAGACGCCCAGAAGTAGTTTTGAAAGCAGCATTCAAAAAAGACAAAATCTTGGTACAGTGCGTCCCCACTTATCAGCCCAACTTTTATATAAAGTTTGAAGTGAAGAAATAATTTAGTAAAAAGAGCAAACAACAAAAACAACGAAGAACTTGACCATAAAAAGCTATCAAGGTCACAGTAAATATCAAGACATAAACTTAGAAGAGAACAACAGTATGAAAACAGCTATAAGCAAAGAAAAATGCTAATTGGACCCAAGACCAGTAAGAATCTCTGAAAGATTAAAGAAAGAGATAAAATAGAGGAAAAAATGGGGAAAGAAACAAGATTGATGCAAGAAAATTATTAAAAGAAAATTAAAAGAAGTACAAAAAACTGATGAAAATAACATCTTAAAAACAGGATTAATGCGGGCAGCTAAGTGGCACACAGTGGATAGAGCACCAACCCTAAAGTCAGGAGGACCTGAGTTCAATTCACTTAATACTTCCTAGCTGTGTGACTCTGGGCAAGTCACTTAACCCCAATTGCCTCAGCAAAAAGCAAAACAAAAACAAAAACAATCAACAAACCCATGATTAATGATTAAAGAATCTAATAATAAAAGCACAAAAAGTCACTGAAGAAAAGAATTTCAGTAAAGAAAACCATCCACCACCATACGGTTTTCTTAGGACTTTGTTTTACTATTTTTTAATTGGTATTACTTTTGCCAGCTACCATGATCGCCCTCAGAAATCAAAAAGTTTAATGATTCTTAATAATCTTTTCTTGCCATGTTTCCCAAGTTGTTTTTTTTAAGTAAGTTATCTTACATTTGTTTTTATTTTTTCAATCTTTTAATCATATTCTAATGTAATATGTTTTGCTTGGCCCCACTGTCTCAGAACAAATCTGCTATATCATTCCTTGGGTACTGGGGGTTTGTAGGATGTCTTTTTTTACTGCCAAGGTCAAGTCTTCACTGGCTGTGTTCCTATATTTTTCGGGGGTCAGTGACTAGCATTCTCTTATCTCAGTTTCTACATAGCATTAATTTCACCAAACTGATGTCAAGAAGTGATATAGCTGCAGGATGAGTCCTTGTCTCAGCTATTGATCTTCATGACATAAGGCTACACTGACTGTAGATCTGGTTTCTGTAACATCTGAATATTGAGCTCTTTGTCCCTTTTGAACTCAAGATTTAGATTTCATTACCTTCATCAGTCACCAAGCTAACCTAAACGGTATTCTTTTTTTTTTTTTTTTAATTATAGCTTTTTTATTTAAAAGATATATGCATGGGTAATTTTTCAGCATTGACCCTTGCAAAACCTTCTGTTCCAACTTTTCCCCTCCTTCTCTCTACCCTCTCCCCTAGATGGCAGGTAGACCAATACATGTTAAATATGTTAAAGTATATGTTAAATATAATATATGTATACATATCCATACAGTTATTTTGTTGTGCAAGAAAAATCATTGTCCTTTATTCTTGGAGAGACATGGCATCAAGTGGCTATACCATGGCATGTAAGTGAATTGGGTTTATGTGAAGGAAGGCTGTGCAAAATCATCAGCCTTATTTTTTTTCCTCCACAGCCATCCAGGTTCAGTGACAAGATATAGATCAAGATGACTGGACATGGCCCTAGATGCAGTGGGAGACCATGACCTTTTAAAGCTAAGGTATTTAACTGATTCCAGTTTAGCAAGTCTTACCTAAGAGAGTTTTAGGCAAAGAAGATAAGAATGAAGTTGATAGACTTTTTTGGAAAGATTCTAAAGTCAAAGAGAGCCTCTTCTTCATCATAAGATTAACTTAGCAATTATAGAATATCCACACATGCTCTGTACTATCTCCAAGCCATTGTCTTCATACAAAATCATGATTCTCCTAGAAACAGCTCTTTGGAGTCCTCTGTGTAAAAAGATGGTATTTTAGGTGAATTAGGGATATTCTGGACCCTCATTGCTTTAATATTTTGTATTATCTCATAGAGTTTCTGTTTTATCTATTTTAGTTTTTTAGGCTTTTACTAATTTAGGCCATTACTTGAGTAACTTTCTTGTCTATACTATTTATTCTCTTTCCAATTCTTTCCTTTAAAACTTTTCTTTTTTTTCTTCATTTTTTTTTTGTCTTTTGCTTCATTTCCTCTATATCAATGTAATATTTGTGGAAAATCCAATTTTTCTTTAGGTATCTGCTTGCAAGTGTTAAAGAGTTAATTTTTCTCTCTAGGCTAAATTGTTGTGCATCTCTGATTCTACAATAATTTTCAATACTGGTCTTTGTCTTCTTTGGTTTACTTATTTCTTCAGTTTTAGGTCTTCAGAGCCCTCCAAGGAATCTCAGGACAGAATGAGAGAGATGTAAGAATGCTTAGTTCTGAGCAGACTCTCTCTGAGTTCTACCACTCAGAAACCAGTTGCTGTTCCCTTGGACTTCTCAAGATTCATATCTTGATCTCCTAGGGCTTTCTTGGAGTTTCTTCCTCTAACACTTTCTTCAGATACAGATTATTATATACTACATATCTGACTCATTTTGGAGGATGCTAGAAGATTACTGGCTTATGTGTTTGCATTGGTACTGGCTTTTCTGGTGGCTTCCTTTACTATCTATTTGGGTTTGGTGCTGACTTTTTTTGTGCAATTCAGAGATAGAAGAAATTACTTTCTCTAGTTTCTCATTAAATTCCTTTGTCATTATGCAATCTGGCATAAATTTTAAGGTTTCTACCCCTCCTTGGAGTAGATTTGTGAGAAATAGATAATCTGCCTCCTTCAATCAGCCATTTTAGATGAGTTCTTTAGCTCAATTGGTTTTTAGAAAGGTAGAATGACATAGTAGATAGAAGGCTGGTTTTGGAATCAGAAAGACAGGTTTAAATTTTCTTCTGATACGTATTGATTGACCGTTTTAAAGTTATTTAGCAAAATAGCTAGCACATGAAGGTTCTTTCTCTTTATCTATTTATTATCTACCTATTTATTTTTCACCTGTTTATCTACTAACATCAGGTGATTTTGCACCGCTCTCTCTCACTTAAATCCAATTCACTTGTATTCCATCACATTAACTCCCTGATGTCATGGTCCTCTTTGAGAACGAAGAAAAAATAACAGCAACAACAACAACAACAACTATCTATTTAGCTACTATCTAATGTCATCTATCTATCCATACCCATCTATCTATCTTATCTATCTATCTATCCATCCATCCATCATCTACCTACCTACCTATTCTCTTAATATTCCAAACAGCTATTTAGGATTATTAGCTAAGAATGGGATGTTACTCTCTGTCTATGGAGAAAGGTTCCACACCAGGAATTGATGAAATCATAATTCTAGAGTAACTCACCCCCCCATCTCAAAAAAATCACAACTAAAATCCAAACCAACAACCAAAGCATAACTTGGTACTCTTTTTTATTTAGCATTGTTTAAGACTTAACTGTCTTCTCCTGTAAAAATGTTTCTAAAATTGTTTCATGTTTTTAAAAAATTTGATGTACCTATGAAGTACAGAAAATTTTGTTTGTGGGCTAAAGACTGTATGCCCTAGATGTGAAATCAATCAACAATTAACAATTACAAAACCACAGGACATATGTAAGGAACATGACTGATTAGAGACACGAAGGCAACATGTCTTCCCCAGAGAGTAACGTGGATGTTTTCCCTTGTACCAGTGAGAGGTCTAGAAACTTTTACCCTCACCTCTATTCCCTTTCTTATCAATAGTCTCCTTTTTGCAACTGCAACCTGAAGTCCCTTGCTTGCTTTTACAGCCAGGAAAAGAGAGCAAGGATTTGATTCATTAGCAAGGGTGAGAATCAGTGGGGGGCTCCCTCCCTCCTTCCCTTCCTGCACCACCCCAATATAGGCTGGCCTTGCTTCACAGCCAGCCTTATCTCTAGGCCCACTAGGTACCAGCCAGGGTAATCTCTTTCCATATATAGGCATTGTGGAGCCTCCCCTTGCTGAGATGTCCCATTTTGAAGGCCAGGCTCAGATCTGATTGTGCTTCAATGGGTGTGGATTGTCCTAGAGCAGTATTTTCCCAAGGTTTGGCTGTGCTAATTGTGCAAGTAATTAGTCTTTCCATCTCCTACTATTAAAACCCAGAATTCAGGGGGAAAAAATGAAAGAGAGCTTTGAGAGGGAGAGACAAACAAACAAACCCGGAAAGGAGTAATAAGTGGTACAAGGTCACCCATCTGCTGCCCCTGCTTTCCATACTCCCTTATCTGTGATGTCACTGGCCCCAAGGCCCTTCTATTCATTAAAACAGTTGAATCATTGAAAATGATAAAATTGACTAAATTTTTGTCCTTCTGCTTTAGACATAATAGAGCTTGCCTTGATAGGGAAGACATCCTAATTTGATAAAGTTTTTCTCCTCCCACCTGCTCTGTGGCAGGGAGAGAGGAGTCCTGGACTTGGACTAATGCTGAAAGCTATCAAGGACTATCAAATCTCCCATCAGATCCTAGGCAGACAAGAAGCATTCTGGGGCAGGGAGGGATTAGGAATCATCACATAGTCCTGCCAGACAGATGTAGGTGATTTCCTGGGTAGGTGAGAGACTGACCCTGCAGACATCTTAGGGCCTGTGACAATGCCTTGCTATTCCACACCTTTGTAGGGGAGGGGGTGGCAAGCTGGCTAGTCAGAGTTAAGATACAGTAGCAAATGTTTGATAAAGTCTGAGCACTCTCTGGTCAGCCCATTCCCACTTCTATTTTTTAAAAAATCAGCTGTGAGTTCAAATTCAAAACATATGCATTATAGATTTTTATGATCTTGGGGAAGTGACTTAAATTCTCTAGGCCTTAGTTTTCTCATCTATAAAATGAAAATGTTGAGGTAAATGAAAAAGTCCTTTTTTTATCTCGAAATCCTTTGAATCCATCCATGTAAGACAGTCTCAAAGTCAGAATTACATAGGTAAACAGCCACCCCGCTGTACTGGTCCTTCTTAGCTCACTGAAGTAACCTTCAGAGAGAAACTTTTCAGTGAGAAAAACCAGAACTTTTCCATCAAGGAGAACTGAATAATAAAGTGGTAGAAACTGTCCAATATATAGCTGCAGGTTACAAAAATTTAGCATCTACCATATGAAAAAACCATGATCAAGTGGCTACAGAATGGAAATTTGTTATCCCTTATAATAATAATAAAAGCTAGTATGGCTATTTTAAAATTTGCAAAGTACATTATAAATATAACCTTCTTTTATTCTCACAACAGAGGCAGCTCGGTAGTATGGTAAATTGAATGTGGGGTGAGAGTCAGGAAGACATCTTCATGAGATCAAATCCAGCCTCAGATACTTACTAGCTGTGTGCTCCTGGACAAGTCACTTAACACGGTTTGTCTCAGTTTCTTCATCTGTAAAATAGGCTGGAAAACCGAATGACAAACTACTCCAGTGTCTTTGTCAAAAGAACCCCAAATAGGGTCCAAAAAGTTGGACATGACTGAACAACAATAACCTCACAACCCTGCGAGATAACGGCTATTATAATCTTAGTTTTACAGATGAGGAAATGTAGGAAGGCAGCAAGAAAAGAGTGCCCAGAATGGCATTGCTAGTAAGTATCTGAAGCTGGATTTGAACTCAGAGGCCTTCCTGACTCTAGACTTAGTATTTTATCCACTGTATCATGTAGCTGTCTCTATAGGGAAACAAGACAAGAATCATTGTATCACAAATACAAACACCTCTAATTCCTTGAGAATTAAACAGATAAACTGAATTGGGAACAAGATATCATTATAGATAAAACTGTGGTTCACAACTGCTTTGGCAGAATCAGAACTATTAAAGTTGAGAACAATGCTTTTTAATATCATTGTACCAAGTATTCATAATGTCTGAGAAATATAAAATGAAGTGCTTTCAAATACAGAGATTAATATAGAGAAATGAGAGAATTAAGAGAAGTGCTTTCAAAATATAGAGAATTAATACAGAAAAAAATTAAAACCATATTAAAACAAGATAAGTCCCAGGTGATCCCTATAATCCTGTCTGCTATTGGAGTTAAACCAAAAATGTATTGGTAAGCTAAAAATGTAGCACTTACATTTCAATACTTATTTAATTATAGAAAGTAGCCATTTCATCCATTGACTAGTCCATAGAATATTCCATTTACATGGGTAATAGCAAAATAATGATCTTTCATAGGACTTTAGAAAAAAGATATAATAATAATAACAGCAATTCTATTATTAGTAGCATTATATAATATAATGCAATTATAATGTGTTACATATTAGTATATACTTGAAATCACAAAATAAAAATAACTTATTAGGTTTTGGATAATATACTGGGTTTGCCTAATTTTTAAAAAAATCTCATAACTTAACAAAAATCTGTACAATATCAATGAAAAATAGCTCCTATTAAGCCTAAGCTAACTATAGAAAGATTAAAGCATCCTTCCCAAAAAGAAGTAAGAGAATTGATAGCAAGCTAGAATACATAATATACACAGCAAAAAAATTTAAAGAAATATTTTTGGATCCTGAAGATATCACTTTACCAAGCAATTAGCAAAAACTCACAACAGAAACATGGTATTGGATTTGTTGAATATAACTGAAAACAGTTTACCTGAAATGACTAAGGTTCAAGAATGGAATCATATGGCTTTCTTTGAGAAACATCTGCATGAACACAGTTAATCAAACAACTTTTATTAAATGCTTATTACTGTGTCGGGCACTGTACTAAACACTAGGAATATAAATAGGAAAAAAACAGTTTCTGCCTTCCAAAAGCTCAAAATCTACTGAAAAAGACAACAAATAAGTTACATATAGAATAAATAGTAAATAATTAATAGAAGAAAGGCAGTAGCATAAAGGGTTGGAAAAAGCACGCTCTAAAAAAAGATTTTACTTGGGATTTAAAGGAAGCTAAGGAAGAAGGTAAGGGGAGTTTAGGTAGAACATTCCAGATAAAAGCCAGAGAAGATCCCCAGAACAGCAGATGTTTTGTTCTATTCAAGGGTCAGCTCATTTCTAAAATATATAGAGAACTGAATCAAATTTATGAGAATTCTCCAATTACATAATGGTCAAAGGGTATGAACAGGGAGTTTTCAGATAAAGAAATTAAAGTAATCTATATTCATTTGAAAAAATGCTTTAAATTACTATTGATTAGAGAAATAAAAATTAAAACTATTCTGAGGTACCATCTCACACCTACCACATAGGCTAATATGACAGAAAAGAAAAGTGACAAATGTTTGAAAACGTGGGAAAATTGGAATACTAATGCATTGTTGTTAGAGTTGTGAATTGATCCAAACGTTCTGGTGAGCAATTTGGAACTATGCCCAAGGGGCTATAAAACTATAAAACATTTATTCCAGCAATACTAAAACTCAGTCTGTATCCCAAAGAAGTCATAAAAAAGGGAAAAGAACCCACATGTATAAAAATGTTTGTAGCAGCTTTCTTTGTGGTGACAAAGAATTGCAGATCAAGAGAAAACATCGGTTGGGGAATGGCTGAACAAATTGTGATATATGAATATTTGAGATATGTAACACCTGTGATATATGTAATAGAATACTACTGTGTTATGAACAATGATGAGTTGATGAACATAGTTCTTTTCAACAATGAGGTGTTTCAAGCGCCAATTCTAATAGACTTGTAATGGAGAGAGCCAATTGCACCCAGAGAGGACTATGGGGACTGAGTGTGGATCACAAGATAATATTTTCACATTTTTTATTGTTGTTTGCTTACTTTTTGTTTTCTTTCTCATTTTTTCCTTTTTGATCTGATTTTTCTTGTGCAGACCGATAAATGTGTAAATATGTATAGAAGAATCCTATATTGGATTACTTGCTGTCTAGGGGAGAGAGGAATGGGGGAGGGAGAGAGGTTTTACAAGGATGAATGCTGAAAACTATCTTTGCATATATACTTAAAATAAAAATCTATTATTAAAAAAAAAAAAAGATGAGCAAGTGGATTTCAGAAAAACCTAGATTTACCTGAACTGATGTTGAATGAAATGAACAGAATCAGGAGAATGTTTTACATAGTAAAAGCAACATTGTGTGATGATTAGCTTTAATACACTCAGCTCTTCTCAGCAGTACAATGGTAAAAGAGAGTTCCAAAAAACTCATTATGAAAAATGATATCCACATCCAGAGAAAGAACTATGGAATTTGAATGCAGATCTAGGCATACTGTTTTCACTTTTGTGGTTGTTGTTACTTTTTTTTTTTTTTTTTTTTTTTTTTGGTGACTTTTCCCTTTTGCTCTGTTTCTTTTTTCACAATAAGACTTTGCTAGCTGAGTGGTGGTGACCTGGAGTGGGGACAGCCTTATGGCAGAGAGACTATTACAATAGTCCAGGCTTGAGGTGATGAAGGCCCAAGCCTCTATTAATTAACTTAGACTGTTAATAGCTATTTGGGCCTAGATATATCTTCAATTAAACTCTTTTAGGTTTTTTTTAACCTTAAAAAAAAGATAGTTATTTTTGCACTTTCTACCCCATATCTTTTTAATGAGGAAGGAGGAAAAGAATAGATTTTGGCTGTGCATACCCTTTGATCCAGCAGTGTTACTACTGGGTTTATATCCCAAAGAGATCTTAAAGAAGGGAAAGGGACCTGTATGTGCAAGAATGTTTGTAATAGCCCTCTTTGTAATGGCCAGAAACTGGAAACTGAGTGGATGCCCATTAATTGGAGAAAGGCTGAATACATTGTGGTATATGAATGTTATGGAATATTATTATTCTGAAATGACCAGCAGGATGAATACAGAGAGGCTTGGAGAGACTTACATGAATTGATGCTGAGTGAAATGAGCAGGACCAGGAGATTATTATATACCTCAACAACGATACTGTATGATGATCAATTCTGATGGATGGGACTCTCTTCAACAATGAGATGAACCAAATCAGTTCCAATTGTTCAATAATAAAGAAAACCAGCTACACCCAGCAAAGAAACAATGGGAAATGACTGTGGACCACAACATAGCATTTCCACTCCTTCTGTTTTTGTCTGCTTGCATTTTTATTTTCCTTCTCAGGTTATTTTTACCTTATTTCTAAGGTCGATTTTTCTTGTGCAGCAAAATAACTGTATGGATATGTATACATATATTGTGTTTAACATATACTTTAACATATTTAACTTGTATTGTTCTACCTGCCATCTAGGGGAGGGGGTGAGAAAGAAGGGAAAAAGTTGGAACAGAAGGTTTTGCAAGGGTCAATGCTGAAAAATTACCTATGCATATATCTTGTAAACAAAAAGCTATAATAATAATAATAACAAATGTAAAAAAAATAGATTTTGGAGGATTGCCTGGATTTGTAGTTTCTATTACAATTTCTGTTCTGTAAATTCTTTATAATTTAAAGGGATGCCTGGGTCCTGGGAGATTGTGACTTGCCTATGCAGATCGCACAGGAAATCAGTGATGGAACTCAAACCCTGGCCTTTTGCTACTGCCAGCTTTGTAGCCACTGTGCTAAACTACCTCACCCCAAGTGAGATAAAGAACATAAAATGCTAGGTAAATGTAAATTGTTACTCTTCCCAAGAAGATGCTCATTAGTGATGTTGGCGGGAGAAACTAAACCAATTTAATAGAACTCCAAGCCTTCAAACATGAGACTGTTTTTCAACAAGGGCGGGTGTTGCTTGTAACCAGAGTTGCAGGATCCGGAGGCGACATGCTTTGAGGTGATAACATAAAGGAGACTTATTTGGAAATGGATTAACCATTCTTGAAAACAGATTAAGAAACCACACCCACTCACACACCTGCCCACTGTACTCCTTCTCTCTCCTCTGCCAGTCATCTTCCCATTTCCTGGAGTACCCCACCCCGGTTGCAGGATGGAACCCTCCCCAACAGCCTTCTTTGAAATTGAATTCATTCGCCAAAAGGAGGGAAAGAAAGAGAGGGATCGGGAAAAACGGACTCTAGAGAAGAAAGAAATCTAGGCGGATGCTGAACAATAGCACCTTTGCTCAGGCTGGTACAGAGAGAGGAGTTGAGCTAATTGAGAAAGGCAGGGCAGCAAATCTATAACAAGGTGATGTTTGGTTCCCAACCCCCCTTCACCTCAATTCTGTTCCTTGAATAATCCTATGTTTCCGGAGAACAGACTACAGTAATGATAATCCAGGAAGTAAATTGCCCTTTGAAAAGCAGGGGAGAAATCAAATCGGCTAAGTATTTATTTGTATTTAATGCTCCAGGGCTTCTCTTTCTAGCTTTGAAGGACTGCTGGCCAAAGCTTCATGGAGCCATTAATCCTGGGACTGAGCTAAATATATTGGAGGCTGCTTCTGGTGTCTCTACCCTGGCATACAATGTTTATAACAGGGGACTCTCCAGAAAGACAGGCAAGTAAGGAGAAGACTATTTAAAAAGAAGTAGGGAGGGGGATTGAAGGGTAGGTCAGGCTGATGGGGGACAATTTTGAAAAAAGGAGAAATGGTTCCATTTTGAATCCTTTTAGGGAATTTTGGTTAGAAGAAATTCCCCAGAGCTTTCTCTAGAAAGGAAAAAGGGAATGACAGCTTAATGGCCCTTTTATTAATTTGAGAAGTGTATAACAGAATTTTTCTTGTCTCTACCCCTATAGAGATGTTTACTGCTGGGTCTGATCTTTCCTTTGCCTCTTTTTACTTGTGTGGACAAGTAATTTTAATCTCTCTGTGCTTCAGTTTCTTGATCTGATGACTATTTAAGAAATTTTTAGCACTATATTTTTGGTCCTTCAACATTGGTCACTCTCTGTGTCTGGGTGAATGATAATAGACCAAAGTCTATTATCTAAGAGTTTCAGCATGGATTTAAAGGATGTTACAGATGAAAGAGACCTTGAGATCATCCTCTGCACTTCCCATCCCTACCTTCTTTTTACAATGATGAAATAGCACACAGGAGAAGTGATTTGTGACTTATTCAAGGTCGTATTCATAATTGGTGTCAGTCAGAACTTGATCACAATCCTCTGCTTTCTAATCCCCTCCCCCCCTCTTTTTTAGCTAAGAAACCAATTTATCCTTGTTAACAAAAAAAAAAAATCAGAAAAGGTATACATAAGAAAAAATACATTAACACAATACACTAAACATTACAGCAGGAAGTTACTCTTCTATTGGGGGAAAGGTTACTCAATTTTGCCCAAAAGTCCTAAATCTGAGCCAAGAAGAAGTTCCTATAAGTCTCTAGTATGTCAGCAAGAGATAGGGACAAGATGGAGACCACTATCTCCCTTTATGTTGGTTTCTTTCAGCAAGTTGAAGATGTATTGGTATTATCCATGATTGAAGTATTAGTATGTATTAGTATTATCATGTATTAGTATTAGTATTATCATGTATTAGTATTATCAATTACTGAAGAGGCCAAAGAGAAGTTTCTAATCTACTTCATGTTGTAACCTAATCCCTATGACAATGATCTTTCCTAAAGCACAGATCTGTCCATGTAACAAACGCCCCTTCCCCAGTTAACTTCAATGGCTTCCTCTCACTTCCAGGATCAAAAAGGAAAATCCTCTGATTTGTGTTCCAAAGCTTTCATATCCTCTCTCCCTTCCCCCACCTCTTTCCACCTTTATATTTTACTCCACCTCCCTCCATATACTTGGTGATTCAATGACACTGGCTTTCTTTCATGGGCTGTCCACTATGCTTGACATGTTCTCTCTCCTCATCTTTGCCACTTGGATTCCCAGGTTTCTTTGTTTCCCATTAAACTCCCACCTTTTATAGGAATTGTAGTGCCTTCCTTCCCTCTATTCAATATTTATTTCTTTTTTATCTTGTTTATAGGGTTTTTTTGTTGTTGTTGTTGTTCATAGTTTTTTGCACATTGTCATCCCCTTTAAGAGGGTGAGCTTGAGAATAGAGGGACACCCCCAGTTTAAGCACTAGGCACTTAGACTCTATTCTTTGCTCAGTTTCTATCTAGCCTTAATTCCTAAACGGGTACAGCATCAGTCAGATTGAGACACGTTGAAGTTCTTAGTTTCAAAAGACCAAGGTTTCCCACTTCATCCACGGCCATCTCCACTTATCCTAATCTATATCTGGCCATTGGACCAGGTGGCTCTGGAAGGGAAAGTGAGGCAGGTGACCTTGCACAGCCCACCCTCACTTCAATCCAGTTCACTTGCATGTCACATCATTTTCCTAAAGTCATAGTCCTCTTCAGGAAAAAAGGGCAAACAACAATTACAACAAGGAGTTTAGTAGATGGTGCACAGTAGGAGCTTAAAAATGTTTATGATTGACTAAGATTCCTGTGGGATCACACCTAATGTTAACCTTCCTTTTGTCATGAATAAGATGGGCAAGCTCTTTGGGCTCTCAGGTTCACTTCTTTTTCCCTTTTTTTTTTGGGGGGGGGGGGGGGGGGGGGGGGGGGGGATTGGGGTTGGAGTTGCTGTTCTAACTTCCTGAATTTGTTCGTGGTAGGAGGAGCCTTGGAGAAGGACCATCCATAAACATATGTTAATGTTACAAAAGGAAAATTCACTATAGATGTTTTACAGCTTCAAATGCTTAAATCAATGAGAAATTGTTAGTGGCTGTTTAGGTGTCATCCATGACTGGGTGTCAATGATTGGGTGTGAATTGCTGTCTGGGTGCTGGTGACTGAGTGAGAATTATTTTGGCATTTATTTGGCATGTGTGTTTCCCTTCAGAGAGAAAGCACTACCACCCTATACTTTGAGGACTGTTAAAGAGCCACTGGATACCTTGCGTCTGAAAGGTGCTATAGAAAACATTCAGTTCTGCCCAGGCCAGCATGACGTGAGAAGGGTTTTGTGGCTTCTGGATCCCTCTCCCGGCTGTGAGGTGTACCTTGTTTGTAGGCATTCACCATCACCCATAAAGGAAACTTGAGCAAGGAAGTCAGGAAGCCAAACCACACCCTCCAAAGGTGCACTTTTTCCTGATCTGGAGACTTTTGTTGAAAATCCAACAAATGTGCTTCCCAGAAGATTTTTGCTTGGCTTTATAATTGTGTATAGAATGCATTTTAAAAACTTTTTTCTTCTTTATCCTTTCATATTACTGAAGTTAGCACTAATCTTTCTAATCTTATGACCACCATCCCACCTCATGCTTCACCATCTTAAAGATTTTGACTTGATGACTTAGTCCCTGGGCCTGAAATATTCTGATCAGGAAATTCAGTATCAGGCTGTGTCATTTTCCCAAGTAAGACAGAGACTGAGTGAAGAGAAGGTGAGAAGGAAAAAAGGGGAGAAGAGTAGAAAAATGGAAAGGGGAGAAAAGAAGGCAAGGGGATAGAGAGAACACAAACTAGATTTGACAGAAGGTTGACAAGAGCACTGGGAAAAGGAATCAGGAATCTTGGATTCCTTGGCTTAATGGGTATTGTTTGACTTTGAGGCAGCCTCTACAAGCCCTTATTTTGTCATCTGCATTAATGAAGAACTTTTTGGTCAGGGGTTCCCAATCTGCGGACAATATACAAAATTTAGGGCAACTAGGTGGTTCAATGGACAGAGCTGTAGTCCTGGAGGCAGGAAGACCTGAGTTCAAATCTATCTTCATATATTTACTAGCTGTGTAACAAGTCACTTAATCTGATTTATCTCAGTTTCCTCATTTGTAAAATGAGCTGGAGTAGGAAATGGTAATCCATTCCAGCATCTTTGCCAAGAAAATCCTTTGTTTTTGTATGCATACACATGGTGAAATCTGGAATTTATGTTCTTTTGTATTGAATAGGGAAGGTTTTATGAATGTCAAGGGCTATAGATGTTCTTTTTGGATGACATTTAATGTCTCTTTGACATCTAACATTCTATAATTCTATGACATTTATTGAGTTGTCAAAGTATTTAATGAATGATCTCACCTTGGTGGGGAGTTAAATAATCAAAAGAAGAGCATTCCTTGCCCTCCAGTAGCTTAAGATTTAAAAGAAGGGAATGAAAAAAAGATCAATCAACATAATCAATACAAGCTGTCTGGGGATGAATAGAAACAACACCCAGAGTAAAGGGAAGGAGGGAAAGAGGATTGTGTGAAATGGGAAAGATTGGGAGATCCCAGGAAGTGGATCCAGAAATGTTCGAATTTTCATGTAACATTCTCTTAAAGTCTATTAAAGAATTTAGACCTTTAGACCTTGGAGAGGCCTGGAGAACAGAGTTCTATTGTAGGCACCTTCCCTCCAGCCCTCACCCTGTTCCAAGTTGCCCTTCCCACTCCTCCAGATGGATTTTCTCTGAGACCCAGAGGAAGCTATTGTTACTTATGCCTCAGTTTTTCCATGTATATTTGAGAAAAATAATCATCATAAACATGGAGCCATTTTAATTTCTTTTCCTTTCCATTTTAGTCCAGTATTTTTTGTCTCATGGGAATGTGAATAATTTATAATTGAATGGGGTTGCATATATGTATGACATATAAAATAGCCTACATTTCTATGGTACTTTAAAATTTATAAAATGATTCTCCTGCAATAATCCCATGAAGTAGATACTGCAAACTTTTGTATCTGCATTTTACAAATAGAAATGGCAACCTGGCATGGATGGAGAGTCAGACATTTATAGAGACCTATGATCAATTCTCCTGCTTCAATCTAACATCTCACTGATCTCTCAGTTGCCCCTAAGCAACCTTCTGATACAATAAGTTGTGGAAAATCTGATCTGCATTGTCAGAAGAGGGTTTTCTTACCTCAAGTTCTTTATACCAGAGGTTCTCAAAATTTTTTTTTTAATTTGGTCTTCTAGTCCGTTTAAACTTGTAAAAGTATTGAGGACCCTTTCTCCCAAAAGATTATATTTATATGAGTGACATCGGAGCAGCTAGGAGGTGTAGTGGATAGAGCCCCAGCCCTGAAATCAGGAGGACCTAAGTTCAAATCTGACCTCAGACATTTACTTCCTAGTTATATGACATAGGCAAATCACTTAACCCCAATTGCCTCAGCAAAAAATAAATAAATAAATTATATGGGTGACATTCATCAATACTTAGCATGTTAAAAATTAAAACATCTTAGTATGTTGGGAAAATAGTTTTTATCTCAAGGACCCCTGAAAGGGTCTCAGGGACTCACTTTGATAACTGGTGTCCTATACTAATAAAATCACAGGTCAAAACCATAGAAATTCTTAAGATCAGAAAGTTAAGACATAATAAAATTAAATGACCTCATCAGCATCACTTGAATGGTAGCTAAATTTTGAGGCCAAATCTCTGAACTGGAATCTTTGGTTTATGCTTCATTGAATATTTTATTGATAGACCATCTTCCAGTCTAATCCAAACCAACAGCTTATATACAACAGCACATATACAAGTGGTTACTTGAAGAAAGAAACAATTTATCAATTTAAACAATTTATATCAAATTAAATATAAAGTAATAGGTTGTGACTGAAATGGCAGACCTAGAGTTCTGAATTCAAATTTTGAATTAGATACTTACTAGATGTGAGACCCTAGGAAAGTCATTTAATTTTGTTTATCTCAGTTTCCACATCTGAAAAATGAGCTGGACAAGGAAATGGTAAACCATTCCAATATCTCTGCCATAAAACCCCAAATGGAATCACAAAGGATTGGACACAATTGAAAAAAAAAAGACTCAAACAAAAATGGAACAATGGTACAATAACAAATGGACCCTTCCATAAAAATCCCCTACCCTCAACAAAACCTACTCATACACAAAGTGTGGGTATTAGAGTAACCCACATTTTTTTTTAAGTTAACAAAACCGTGAGGTAAGTTTTGGAAGCATTATTGGTGGAGGAAACTAAAGCATAATTAGCATAAATGACTTGCCCAAAGTCACACTGAAAAGTCAGTTTCCTCATTCTATTCAATTAACATTCATTAAAGATCTAATGGCTGGGGGTAGCTATAGGGAGAGAGACTGATTAAGATACCGAGTACAAAGATTTTTTAAAAATCATGATGCCTCTTATACAAAACTTAAGAGGTACCTATCAAATGGAGAATGGCCGAACAAGTCAAGGCATATAAATGAGAAGGAATACTATTGTGTTGTGAGAAATTATGAAGGAGATAGCT
Source organism: Sarcophilus harrisii (assembly GCF_902635505.1). NCBI lineage: Eukaryota > Metazoa > Chordata > Mammalia > Dasyuromorphia > Dasyuridae > Sarcophilus > Sarcophilus harrisii. Next base: position 493,141,484 of record NC_045426.1, on the reverse strand, counting down.
TTAGAGAGGTCTGACAAGATTTATATGAACATATGTAAAGTGAGTAGAAAAATTTATATAGTAAAGACAAATAACTTTGAAAGATCTGAGAACTTTGACCAAGGAAATGCTCAGCCACAATTCCAGGAGACTCATGATGAAATGTATTTTCTACCTCCTGAGAGAGGCGATATACTCAGGATGCAGATTGAGACATACTTTTTTGGACAAGACTAGTGTAGGAATTTGTTTTGCTTAATTATACAGATTTGCAGCAAGAGTTTTTGTTTTTGTTTCACAGTGGGGAAGAGGAGAAAAAGAGGAAAGGAGAGATAAAATACGAGAATTTTAATCAAATGAAAAATAATTATAGTCTTTCTCTCAATAAGTTTACATTTTACTTAAATTCAGCAGTCCTTTGGAGATCAGGCAAATTCCTAGTAGTTCTAATTATCCTTTTATTTTCCAGGGAAGTGCTTGTGACTTTGTTAATTTGTCCTATCTATTCAAAGCTTGGGAATTTAAGAAATTTTCTTTTTATTGATATCCCATAGATCTACAAACCATTTGGAAAATTCATTCTGTAATTCCTGAATCACCTCATATGTTTTCAGAGAAGGGAAGAGGTTTCAGAGATCAGTGACTGGAAATTATCTAGTCTAGGACTGAGATGGGGATATATGCATATATATATATATATATATATATATATATATACATATATGTAACATCCAAAATCAAATTCTAAATTGTTAAAACTGTTAAACTGTTAAAACAGTTTAACTAATACATATTGAAGTCTCTATTTTAAAACTATAGTAGATTCTATGAGGGGATACAATGTTAAACGCTGCCCAGTTCTTGCCCTTAAAGACTTAAGGCACATAAGCAATACAACACAAAGCAAGTTATTGTTGTTGTTCAGTCAATTTAGTTGTGTCCAACTCTTCCTGACCCCATTTGGAGTTTTCTTGGCAAAGATACCGGAGTGGTTTCCCATTTATTTCTTCAGCTCATTTTACAGATGAGAAAACAGGCAAACAGGATTAAGTGACTTGCCCTTGGTCACACAACTAAAATGTGTCTGTCAGATTTGAACGCAGGAAAATAAATCCAGAAATTCTATCCAGAAATTAGTCTTTATTAAAATATGGTTCCCAGAACTATGATATGGCATGTGTAATCTGATCAGGGCAAAAACAAACAAAACCCCAAAACTATTACTATTTTTCATGTTCTAGGACTATTACTTTTCATGTTCTAGACTTAATGCAGCCTACAGTCAGTGTTTGAGCTGGATCTGAATTCAGATCTTCCTGCCTGTAGACCAAGAGTTCCATCTACTGTGTCATCTTGCTGCATTTGAGCATTTCCAGATTCATAATCAGCCTGTACATAAAGCTTTGACCCTCTTTAATGGACAGCCTGCTTTTCTTCTTAAGTGCGTAATAAATATATTAATGAGAATGTTTAGAAAGATATGAAAATGTTTTGCCAGAAGACATAAGGAGGGTATTCTAGCTGTCTTCATGTATTTGAAGGGTTATCATGACAAGAAAGGACTGGACTTTATCTACCTGATCCCAGAGGACACAAGAGCACTGGGTGAAAGTTGGTTAGAGACAGATTTGAATGTGCTATACTTTCTTGGAAAGGTTTTGAGGGAGGTGTCCAATAGGAGCATCATGATCTGCTCCAAGAAGTAGGAAGTATTTTCTCATTAGAGATGTTCCCACTTTATTGGGGTTTTATAGAAGTGACTCTTTGTTTAAATGACCCCTCAAGTTAACTTCTAGTTCAGATTCCATAATACTGAATACTGAACTCAGAAAAAAAAAAAAAAAAAAAGCATAGATCTAAAGGGAGTGAAAGTGAGGAATGGTTTCATTCTTTTTTTTTTTTTTTTTTCTTCTTTTTTTTTTATTTAATAGCCTTTATTTACAGGATATATGCATGGGTAACTTTACAGCATTAACAATTGCCAAACCTCTTGTTCCAATTTTTCACCTCTTACCCCCCACCCCTCCCTAAATGGCAGGATGACCAGTAGATGTTAAATATATTAAAATATAGATTAGATACACAATAAGTATACATGACCAAAACGTTATTTTGCTGTACAAAAAGAATCAGACTCTGAAATATTGTACAATTAGCTTGTGAAGGAAATCAAAAATGCAGGTGGGCATAAATATAGGGATTGGAATTCAATGTAATGGTTTTAGTCATCTCCCAGAGTTCTTTTCTGGCATAGCTGGTTCAGTTCATTACTGCTCCATTGGAAATGATTTGGTTGATCTCGTTGCTGAGGATGGCCTGGTCCATCAGAACTGGTCATCATATAGTATTGTTGTTGAAGTATATAATGATCTCCTGGTCCTGCTCATTTCACTCAGCATCAGTTCGTGTAAGTCTCTCCAGGCCTTTCTGAAATTATCCTGTTGGTCAGGATATGGACCTTACAGAACAGTAATGGAATGGTTTCATTCTTAAGGAGATAGAGATCTTTCAACCTTAATTTCTAGTATCAACATTTTAATTGAAACAAGGAATGTCTAGGGTGTGACTAATCCACATTGTGTTTTGTAAGAGAATGTTATTCCATTCCCTAAAATGGCTTTAATAAGACTGAATATGGTTAAGAAAAGACTTCTTAGAACAATTTGGAATTATGCCCAAAGGGCTATCAAACTGTGCATATCCTTTGATCCAACAGTGTCTCTACTGGGCCTGTATCCCAAAGAGATCATAAAAAGAGAAAAGGACCCACCTGTTCAAAAATGTTTGTAGCAGCCATTTTTGTAGTGGCAAGAAACTGGAAATTGAGTGGATGCCCATCAGTTGGAGAATGTCTGAATAAGTTATGGTGTTATGATCTACTGGTCATCCTGCCATCTAGGGAAGGGGGGGGGGTAAGAGGTGAAAAATTGGAACAAGAGGTTTGGCAATTGTTAATGCTGTAAAGTTACCCATGCATATAACCTGTAAATAAAAGGCTATTAAATAAAAAAAAAAAGTTATGGTGTTATGAATACTATGGAATATTATTGCTTTATAAGAAACGATCAGCAAGATGACTTCAGAGAGGCCTGGAGAGATTTACAGGAACTGATGCTAAGTGAAATGAGCAGAACCAGGAGATAAAAGGACAACAAAGGAGTACAAAGGAACAAGATTGTACAATAACCAATTCTGATGGATGTGGTAGTCTTCAACAATGAGATGATTCAAACAAATTACAATGATCTTGTGATGAAGAGAGCCATCTACACCCAGAGAGAGGACTCTGGGGACTAAATGTGGATCACAACATAGTATTTTCATTCTTTTTGTTGTTGTTTGTTTCCTTTTTGTTTTCCTTCTCATTTTTTTCCCTTTTTAATCTGATTTTTCTTGTGCAGCATGATAATTGGGGTAATATGTTTGGAGGAATTACACATATTTTAACATAAATTGGATTACTTGCCATTTAAGGGAGGGAAAGGGGGGAAAGAAGGAAAAAAATTGGAGCATAAGGTTTTGCAAGGGTGAATGTTGAAAATTATCTATGTATATGTTTTGAAAAGAAAAAACTTTAATAAAAAAAATTAATTAAAAAAGACCTCCTGAGACAATTGGCTTTTTAGAATGAAATAGGTAAACACCTAAAATTTACATCTGGAAATTCATTGCAAGAAAGATAACTCTGGGGTTGATGATAAGCAAATAGATAATATTTGTAAGATGCTTAGCACAGTGAATGATATATAAATTCTTGGTCATTTCTTTTCTCCTTCCTTTGTTCAATTGCCCATTTTGCTCCTAGATGAAGTCAGTTCTAGGATTCTGCAAATTGAGAGCATAGACATATGATGTAATGGTGATTCTCTGAAAGCTGAATAGGAACATAGAAAGATAAAAGGTAGGTCCCTGAGGCTAAAGATTAAAAAAAAAAAAAGCCCACCAAAACACCAAAAACCAAGCAATGTGGCACTTTAGAAAGAGGGCAGACTTGAGACTACTTTGGAGTTGAATGACTTGGCTTCAAATTCCAACTCCATTATGTGTAAATATGATTTTGAGCAAATCATTACCTTTCCCTGGGTCTCAGTTTTCTCATCTGTAAAACAGGGGAAGTGGTATTAAACTAGATCAAGGCTTCCTATCCTGGGGTCAGTGAATTTATTTTAAAGAATACTTTGATAAAAATATTTCAATAAAACTGGTTTTTGTTGCAATTCCCCTGTGGATTTTATTTTATGCATTTAAAAAAATACCATTTTGAGAAGAGGTCTACAAGCTTCAGCAGACTGCTAATGGGGTATATGACATTAAAAAGGGATAAAATACCTGGCCTAATTTTCTTTCAGGGTAGAAGATGGACATTGAATGAAACTGGTGAATTCCATTTATTTTTGACGAAAAGACCAGAGCTAAACAAAAAATTTGACCTCTATAGAACTCAAAAGAAACATAAAAAGATGAAAAGAAAAAAACAACTCTTGAGAACTATTTCTGTTATGGGTATACATAAAGAATACATGTATAATCTGATTTTACTGTTATAATATAAAAAAGAAACTAGAGGTGGAAAGGGGATTGTAATAGAAAAAAAAGGGGGAAAGTGGAGGTAAAATGAGGAAAATTACATCTCAGGAAGAGGGAAAGAAACCCTATCATAATTGAGAGAAAGAAGAGAGGGTGAAAAATATTGCATGAATCTTACTCTCATCAGATTTGGCTCAAAAAAAAGAATATTAGATATATTGGGTTTCACTGAGAAACTTCTCTCACCTTATAGAAAAGAAGGAGGGGAAAGGCAAAAAGGAAAAAGGTAGGCTAAATAGAAGAAAAAACAGAAATAGTAGGGGAAAGGTATAAGAAAAGGGAAGGGTCTCTAAAGGAGAACTACTTGAGGCAAGTAGTGCTCATAAATAAATACTGGGGAGGAGAGAAAAGGGAAAAGGAAAGAGAAAAGTATAATTTGGGGTTAATAAGACGGCAGGAAATACAGAATTAGTAGTTTTAGCTGTAATTTCTCATTCAAGGCCTCATTTCTAAAATATATGGAGAATTGATTCAAATTTATAATTTAAGCCATTCTCCAATTGATAAATGGTCAAAGGATATGAACAGACAATTTTCAGAATAGGGTAAACTCTCCCATAAAATGTAAGTAGATAGCAGACTGGATTAAAAGCCACAATCCCACAATATATTGTTTACAAGAAACACATTTTAAACAGAGTGATACATTCAGAGAAAAGGTAAAAGGCTGAAGCAGAATCTATTATGCTTCAGGTGAAGTTAAAAAAAATCAGGAATAGCCATCCTTATCTCAGATCAAGCAAAAGCAAAAATTGATCTAATTAAAAGAAATAAGAAAGGAAACTATATCTTACTAGAGGGTACCATAGATAATGAAGCAATATCAATATTAAACATATATGCACCAAGTAGTATAGCATCTAAATTCCTAAAGGAAAATTTAAGAGAGTTGCAAGAAGAAATAGATAGCAAAACTGTAATAACAGGAGATCTCAACCTTCCTCTCTCAGAACTAGATAAATCAAATCACAAAATAAATAAGAAAGAAGTTAAAGAGTTAAATGGAAAACTAGAAAAGCTAGATATAATAGATCTTTGGAGAAAATTGAATGGAGACAGAAAGGAGTACACTTTCTTCTTGGCAGTTCATGAAACCTATACAAAAAGTGACCATATATTTGGACATAAAGACCTCAAAATCCAATGAAGAAAGGCAGAAATAGTAAATAATTTTTTTTTCAGATCATGATGCAATAAAAATGACATTCAATAAAAGATCAAGGAGAAATAAACAAAAAAGTAATTGGAAACTAAATAATCTTATCCTAAAGAATGAATGGGTGAAACAGCAAATCATACACACAATCAATAATTTCATCCAAGAGAATGACAATAATGAGACAACATACCAAAATTTGTGGCATGCAACCAAAGCAGTAGTAAGGAGAAATTTTATATCTCTAGTTGCTTATTTGCATAAAATAGAGAAAGAGAAAATCACTGAATTGGGTTTGCAACTAGAAAAGTTAGAAAAAGACAAATTACCCCCCCCATCAAAGACCAAATTTGAAATTCTAAAAATAAAAGGAGAGAGCAATAAAATTGAAACTAAAAAAATCTATTGAATTAATAAATAAAACTGAGTTGGTTTTATGAAAAAACCAACAAAACAGATAAACCTTTAATTAATTTGATCAGAAAAAGGGAAGAGGAAAACCAAATTGATAGTCTCAAAAATGAAAAAGGAAAACTATTCACCAATGAAGAGGAAATTAGAGAGATTATTAGGAATTGCTTTGCCCAACTTTATGCCAATAAATTTGACAACTTAAGTGAAATGCAGGAATACGTACAAAAATAAAGACTGGCCAGATTAACAGGAGAGGAAATAAATTACTTAAATAGTGCCATTTTAGAAAAAGAAATAGAACAAGCTATTAATCAATTCCCTAAAAAAAAATTCTCAGGAACAGATGGATCTACATGTGAATTCTCCCAAACATTTAAAGAACAATACTCCAATACTATATAAACTATTTGAAAAAATAGGGAATGAAGGGAATAAAGTCTAATTCGTTATGACATAAATATGGTACTGATACCTAAATCAGGTAGTCTCTCTAATGAATATTGATGAAAAATCTTAAATAAAATATTAGCAAAGAGATTACAGAAAATCATCTCCAGGATAATACACTGTGACCAAGTAGGATTTATACCAGGAATGCAAAGCTAGTTCAATATTAGGAAAATTATTAACACAATTGACTATATCAACAACCAAATTAACAAAAACCATATATATGATCATCTCAATAGATGCAGAAAAAGCATTTGATAAAATCCAACATCCATTCATATTAAAAACACCAAGAAAATATAGGAATAAATGGACTTTTCCTTAAAACAGTCAGATTCATCTATTTAAAACCATTAGCAAGCATCATATGTAATGGGGATATACTGGAATCATTCCCAATAAGATCAGGAGTGAAGCAAGGTTGCCCACTATCACCATTACTATTCAATATTGTATTAGAAATGCTAGTTTGGGCAATAAGAGAAGAAAAAGAGATTAAAGGAATTAGAGTAGGTAATGAGGAAACCAAATTATCACTCTTTGCAGATTGATGGTATACTTAGAGAACTCTAGAGAATCAACTAAAAAACTATTAGAAATAATCCACAACTTTAGTAAAGTTGCAGGATAAAAAATAAATCCACATAAATCATCAACATTTTTATATATCGCTAATAAAATCCAACAGCAAGAGATAGAAAGAGAAATTCCATTTAAAATAACTGTCAATAATATAAAATATTTGGGAATCTATCTGCCAAGGGAAAGTCAGGAACTATATGCCTAAAACTACAAAACACTTTCCACACAAATAAAGTCAGATCAAAGCAATTGGAAAAATATCAAGTGCTCTTGGATAGGTCGAGTGAATATAATAAAGATGAAAATAGTCTCTAAACTAACCTATTTATTTAGTGCTATGCCAATCAAATTCCCAAGAAACTATTTTACTGACCTAAAAAAAAATAACAAAATTCATCAGAAGAACGAAAGGTTAAGAATGTCAAAGGAATTAATGAAGAGAAAAACAAATGAAGGTGGCTGAGCTGTACCAGATCTAAAACTATATTACAAAGCAGCAATCATCAAAACCATTTGGTACTGGCTAAGAAATAGAGAAGTTGATCAGTGGAACAAGTTAGATTCACAGAACAAAATAATCAATTATGATAGCAAGCTAGTATTTGACAAACCTAAAGGCCCCAGCTTTTGGGATAAGAATTCACTATTTGACAAAAGCTGCTGGGAAAATTGGAAACTAGTATGGCAGAAACTAGGTACCCACACCTAACACTGTATACCAAAATAAGGTCTAGATGGGTTCATGATCTAGACATAAAGAATGATCTTATAAACAGATTAGAAGAACATAGGATAGTTTACCTCTCAGATTTGTGAAGAGGAAGGAATTTGTGACCAAAGAAGAACTAGAGACTATTATTGATCACAAAATAGATAATTTTGATTATATTAAGTTAAAAAGTTTTTGTACTAACAAAACTAATGCAAACAAGATTAGAAGGGAAACAATAAATTGGGAAAACATTTTTTACATGCAAAGATTCCAAGGCCTCATTTCTAAAATATATGGAGAATTGATTCAAATTTATAATTTAAGCCATTCTCTAATTGATAAATGGTCAAAGGATATGAATAGACAATTTTCAGATGAAGAAATTGAAACTATATGTAGTCACACAAAAAGGTGCTCCAAATCACTATTGATCAGAGAAATGCAAATTAAGACAACTCTGAGATACCACTACACACCTGTCAGATTAGCTAAGATGACAGGAAAAGATAATGACAAATGTTGGAGGGGATGTGGAAAAACTGGGACATGGATACATTGTTGGTGGAATTGTGAACGGATCCAAACATTTTGGAGGGCAGTTTGGAACTATGCTCAAAAAGTTATCAAACTGTGCATACCCTTCGATCCAGTAGTGTTTCTACAGGGATTATATCCCAAAGAGATCTTAAAGGAGGGAAAGGGACTCACATGTGCAAAAATGTTTGTGGCAGCCCTTTTTATAGTAACAAGAAACTGGAAACTGAGTGGATGCCCATCAATTGGAGAATGGCTGAATGAATTATGGTATATGAATGTTATGGAATATTATTGTTCTGATGGATGGTTTCAGCAATGATTTCAGAGCAGGATGATTTCAGAGAAGCCTGGAGAGATTTACATGAACTGATGTTAAGTGAAAAGAGCAGAAATAAGAGATCATTATACATGGCAATAAGATTATATGACAATCAATTCTGATGGACGTGGCTCTCTTCAACAATGAGAGGATTCAGACCAGTTCTACTTGTTCAGTGATGAAGAGAGCCATCTACACCCAGAGAGAGAACCATGGGGAAAGAAGGTGAAACACAATAGCATTCTCACTCTCTCAGTTGTTATTTGCTTGCATTTTATTTTCTTTCTCAGTTTTTCTTTTCCTCCCTTCTTGATCTGATTTTTCTTGTGTATCAAGATAACTGTATACATATGTAACTATATAATGAATTTAACACATATTTCAACATGTATTGGACTACCTGCCAGCTAGGGGAGGGAGTAGAAGGAAGGTGGGCACAATTTGGAACAAAAGGTTTTGCAAGGGTCAATGTTGGAAAAATTACCCATGCAAATGCTTTGCAAATAAATAAATAAAGAAACAAATCAACAAACAAATAAATAAGCAAATGAATGAATGAATAAATGGATAAAAGAATGAATGAATAAATAAATAATTTAAATTTAAAAAAAAGAAGAATTCCTGGCTTAGATGATCTCTTTTTGGTTCAAATCACAGAATTTTGGAGTTTGGAAGGACCTTAGCAGCCATCTAGTCCAACATTAATAACACTTTAACCCAGAGGGGCCATATATAATTAGTTGTAAAGCCTTATTTGCTAAAATACTTGAGGCTAGCTGCATGTCATATACTTCTTTTCCCCTTCCTATACTTTTGAAAGTCTTCATGTTGCTCATTTGTGACTTCTTTTGCCCATTAAGGCTGCCCAAGTTTGTTTTATCCTTAATAAAAATGTGGAGGAAGAGCACAGTCTCCTCCCTCTAATCTTTTCCCTTAAGACTCTGTATTCAGGAATGAATTGTGTCTTTGAATAATTTCAGAAAAAGAAGTATCTGGGTATTTTAGGAGGTGAACCTTGCAAACTCCAAAGACCATCAACTCTGTACTCTTCAAGATTCCAGTGTCCACATTCTTTCTGGCCTTTTATTCAGTAACATCCTTTACCTCTAGAAAAAGGAAGGAGAGAAATCTTCATATAAAATGAGTCACATTTGTTAATCAGGAACAAGAGTTAGTGAAATGAACTGATGGTCACTAGAATACAAATTAGGTAAAAGAAGGATAATATTCTTATCATTACAGGAACATGGTAGGAACTGAACATCTTATTTGCTGAGAACTGAAATGAATTTTACTATTTTCTTCATCCTAAGAGAATCCTAAACTGGTTTCTAGAACTCAAGAGCATCTTTTCTGGCTGGATTTTTTCCCCCCTAATGAGGAAACTGAGGGCTAGAAAAGGGAAATGACTTGTCCAATTTCCCATAGATAATCAATAATAAGTATAGGATTTATGTTCATAGATCTTTAAAAAAATAAAACAAAACCTTGTTGATTTGTTCTATCAACAAATTCACCACAATTCTTCCTTTCAGGTTAGAAATCTGGAACTATCTTTAATGATACTCTTTTTACCATTTGCTATATCCAGTCTATTACCACATTCAGCCTTTTCAGAAAAGGAAGGGTTACTTGGAGTCGTTCTTTCTTCTCCATTCTTGCTGCTACTTCTTTGGTCCAGGGGACCACCCCACTGCATCCTTTTCCAAATTTGGAACTGTAATCAGATCAATATGGCCCTCACCCCATGTGGTGGAGAGGGCATTTGGAGTCATGTCATAGTTCAAAACCTTGTAATTGGATTTCGAGTGGGAGGACCTAGTTCCTTCTATGGGAGTCTTTTCTATTTCCAATCGATCCTACATAATGTTTCTAGGTTAATTACTCTCTGTTGCTTACTAATGGAGACCAAATTCCTTTTGCCCTGTAAGGTCTCCCATTGTCTTCACCCAGCCTCCCCACCTAACTTTATTTACAGCTGTTACTTAACTGATACTCTACTTTAGTCAGTCAGGTCTCTTCATGGTCCCTCATCTAATTGAACTGAATTAGACAAACATCTTTTAAGGGCCTAGTATGTGTAAGAAACCAAAGGATGCAAAGACATATGTAGCCCATGCCTTGTTCCTAAGGAATTACCAAGCTAATGAAAGAAAGGACAAGTGAATAGCAATGATAAAAGGGAGAAGGAGATGGGTGTAAAGGAAAGAATCTTCATTTATTCAACAGGCATTCACTAAGTATTTATTAGGTGTAAGGCTCCAGTGGTACAAAGAAGAAAAATGCAAAATCCCTGCACTCAACAAATTTATAGGAAGAAGGGAAGAATAATAAGTACATAGATAAGTCAGTGCAAAATATATGAAAAATCAGTGCAAAATAAATTTGTGGATTATTTGAGGCAACCAGATGGCTCAGTGAATAAAGTGCTGGACTTGAGGAAGACCTGAATTCAAATTTGGCTTTAGACACTTATTAGCTGTGTGAAGTTGGGCAATCATTTAACCTCTCTTTGGTTTAATTCATTGAGAAAAGGAAATGGCAAACCACTCCAGTATCTTTGCCAAGAAAACCCCATGGACAGTGTGGTCCATGGGGCCACAAAGAATCAGGCAAGACTGAGACAATGTTAACAACTGGTGGGATCAGGAAAGTCTTCTATAGGGAGTAGCATAAGAACTAAGGTTTGAAAGGATCTAAGGATACATAGAAGAAGAGAAAACACCTTTTTTCCCTATAAGGTTGTTTTGCCACTGACCTCTCCCTTTTTGGATTTTTTTTTAACTTATATAATAAAGTAACAGCTTTTCTGGTCAGAATTTTATTACCTTTTACTATTCATACTAGAAAGATTTACTGAGCAAAGAACAATAGGATCTTTAGAATCAACTTTATTCTCTTTTGATCTTTTTAATTTCAGGAAGTTTTTAAATTTAAAAATAGTGATTGAATATTTGATTATTCTCTAATTCATAGAATCACAGAATAGAGCTAGAAGGAGCCTTAGAAATATTCTGATTTAAACCTCATTTTATAGATGAGAAATAGGTAATATGGCCCAGAAAGAGACCTGGACCTGGAGACAGGTGATTTGAGTTAGAATCCTGCCTGCAGACAGGCACCTTGATTTCAGAGGGTCTGAACTTGAATCATGCTTTTGCCATTTATTAGACAAATCTCTTCACTTTTAGGTCCTCACTTTCCTTATTTGTAAAATGAGGGGATTGGACTAGATGACCTTTAATCTCTGCTGTGGCAGCCATGTGACTTGAACAAGCCACAACCTCACAGAACTGTGGGTTAGGAGAATCACTACACAATAATAAACAAAGCATTTGAAAACCTTACAACTCTATAGAAGTGTGAGTTATTATTAGAAGTAGTCCAATAATAAATTGATGCCTAGAGAATAGTGAAGGCACTTGCTTAAAGTTATACAATTAGTAAAAAGCAGAATCAGTATAGAAGGAAGGAAAGAAGAAAGGAAGGAAGGGGAGAAGAAAGGAAATAAAAAAGGGGAGAAGGAAAGGAGGAAGGAAAGAAGGGGAAGGAAGAAAGGGGAGATGGAAAGGAGGAAGAAAAAAGGAAGAGAGGGAAAGCTAAAGGAAAGAAGTGGAGGAGGGAGGGAAGAAGGAAATATGTTTTTATTATTATGAGGAGCCTTACTCTCATCCTTCATAACATCTAGGCCAACAAATGATTATTTTCTTGGTTCCATTAAAAGCTACAAGGACTAAAGCTACAATGCATCAAAGAGAGTCTTTTCTTTTTTTGGATCATCTGTAGCTAAATTCAGCTAATCCTCACCCAGTGGCCAGGAATGATATATAGTTGACTGAACAGCTACAGTAGAAAAAGTAGAGCCGTTTTCCAGCTCACCTTGAATAGTAGCCAAACTCAGCACACTGAGAAAAGACTCAGAAAGTGCTGTTGCTGTGTATTGCATGTTATTTGTTCAGTCATAATCTTTCTGAAGCACGTCTGTTGGCGAGAACTCAGCCTTGGAAAGCAAACAAATGGCTTCTGACTTAGTCCTGTTGGCAAGTGGGGCTATTGAGACTAAGTGATATGGACATAGAGCATCCTGTCTTTCTGAGTTTAGCAATATTACAGGTGACCTGCCCAGCTTGGTTCCTGTGACTTCAGGCTCTGCCTTTCTCTCAGATCTTTCATCCTTAGAGTCAGAAATTGGGGTTACTCTGTAGGACCTTCCTCTTTAAGAAGACCCTGACCTGTAAATCCAATTATATAATTTTGTTATGCACCCCAGTCCGGAACTCATAAAACTGTGGGTTGTTTGACTGGCTGGCACCACCCTCACTCTGACTGTTGTCACCTGGCTGAAACCAGTCCTTTTGAGAAGAGAGGGGATTCTAGCCCTTCAGGGTGGCAGGGTCAGAAGGGTTGGGGGAAGGAAAGAAACCAGTGGCAAGATTTATCTGTAACAGAAGTGCAAACTTACCTTCAGTTCAGTTTAAAAGCCTAGTCAATGATTACACATTTTTATTATTTACTTGGTAGAAATCCCTTAGAAAAAGGGGGGGTTAAAAAAAAAAGCCAGGGGCCACATTCCTTCCAAACACTACTAGCTTGGACAGACATTGCAAGGTTGATGCATGGGGAATTAGGGGCTTTGGTTGCTGGGTTCTGGGCTGAAAAATAAGTCGGAGTCATTAGTCTTTCACCCTCTGCGTCTGTCTGTCTGGGGGCCTGTTTGAAGCAACATTGAAGCCAGCTGGCAGACTTCAGCTGAACCAGGTAATGCTCCCAGCCTTCAGATGACAAAGGTTGCAGGGACACCTGGTTAGCAGGTTTAATCATCTACCATCTCCAAACACTGCAGGCTAACAACCAGTGGAGTTGAAGACCATAAAAAAAAAAAAAATTCATCCATAGGGACAACACCGGTGGGAAGAAGAGGGGCACCGGTGTGGTCCCTGCTTCTGGAACTGCCCCCACAGCAGGGGCCCAGGGATTTCATCTCCAAACAAGCAAGAGGAGAAACAGTTGCTACCAGTTCCATGAGAAAATGGACATCTGGGAGAATTTCTCTTCCCTCTCCCAGCTTTCCCAGCTCATTCCTTGGTGCAAGGAAGAATCTCTTTGGAGGGTTATCTCCGTGATAAGGAACCCTTCTTGGGTGCATTGTGAAGGAACTAGTATGCTGAGCAGGGCTTGTGTTAGCCACCTTCTCTGTGGTGGAGACCTCTCATTAGAGCCAGACTATGCTGCCTACTGTTCTTTATCAGGATGGATTCCTCTGATGGTAAAGAGCAATCCAGACATCCCGATGTTCAATACTGGCTGCTGGCTTTCTTCAATCCTATTTGTCGGCATCTTCTGATAAGATACCAGGCATTGGTGTCAGAGCTCAGTACATGGCAGGCAATTCAAGGAGTGGAGAGAATATGGAAGCTGGAGTCAGTTCTGCCATTGCCACCTGTATGACTTCGGGCAAGTCACTCATCTTTCTGAGCTGTTTTCCTCAAAGTGGGGGGAATCATAATTGTATTATCTGCCTCATGGCAATTTTTTGACGATCAAAATGAAAAAATATCTATAAAACATTTTGTAAATTTTGAAGCACCATAGAAATGTTAGCTGTTCTTAGAATATTTTTAGATTTTAGAATAGGAAGAAATCTTAGAAAACAGGCAATTCAAACCTAATCCCAGATTTTACAGATGAAGAACTGAGATCCAGTCATGAATTTGTAAAGACTTTCCTCAATATTTTTTAATTTGTATACTATGTTAGTATTAATTTCTTAAAAATTCATGAATATTAAAAGACCAGAAGTTTGATTGTAAAGATTGTAGAGATCTTAGTTTTCATATGTAATGACTTACTGAGTCAATAAGCTTTTATTAAGTTCTTACTGTGTGCTAGGTACCATGTTAAGTGCTGGAGATGAAAAAAACCCACATACACACACACATAAAAAAGAAAGACAATCTCTGTCTTAGAGGAACTTATGTTCCAATGAGGAAAGACACATCAAAAGAGCTAAAAAGGAGATTGAGGAGGTATCTGAGAAGGAGTATGATCTCAAAGCCCAAAGAATGAGGGAGAGCTCAATTAGCTTGGATCTTGTTTTATGATATTAGTTATTTGAGAGAAGATCAACCAATCAATGAGTAATACAGTGCCTTGCACATAGGTGCCATTCATTACACATTGGTTGAATAAATGAAGAAATAGCAAATGAATAATATATTACTATGATAAATACCAAATGAGTGGTATAGACCAAGTAGTCTATGTGGAAGAGAGAACAAGATCACTCTAAGGCTTTATGGCAGAGCTTCTTAAACTTTTTTCACTTGTGACCCCTTTTTGCCTGAGAAATTTTTATATGACTCCAGGTATGTAGGCATATAAACCAAATATACAAATGAAAAATTTACAAATCATAATTCTGCAACCCCCATATTCAGTTATGAGACCACATATGGGTTTGTGAACCACAGTTTAATAAACTGGATATAGAGATGTGACTCAAACTGAACCTTGAATGATGGATAAGATTCAGATAAGCAATGAGAAAGGGGGAGGGAGCAGAAGAAGCTGAAGCAAAGGTTTTAGGTTTGAATGAACGAGAAAAAAACCCCCAACAACCATTCATTGAGTTCTATAAATCAAGCACTATATTAAGAGTAAGGGCTATAAATAACTAGAAGACAGTTCCTGCCCTCAAGGATTTTGCATTCTGATGGTGCAAATAATAAACATGGGGGAACAGTGGCCAGAGAGGGTGGGAAGAGAGAAGTTATGTGTGTATGTGTGCATGCACACATGTTAGTGCACACATGTTTGTTTATATGAGAGAAGTGAGAGATATAAGTATATTATATATATGGATGTATCTACATATATATGTAGATAGAGCTATAGAATCTACCTAGATAGATTTAGAATATATGGGAAATATGCAAATATGTATATGACATGCATATATATATATAGAAGTAGTAAATTTTTATGTACATATATATTATTAGTAATAGATTTTTATTATATATATCTATATATATTATGCTATATTATATATAGATATATATAAGCTATAGATATATATTTATTATATAGATATAATATTATAATAATAGATATATATTATGTATATGTAGATACGTACACATTTATAAATAGCCACTATTCCTGATACATATACACACATGTATATACACATACAATGTATATACACCCAATCTATACACACACACACGTATGTTACTACTCCTAATATATACACATAGCCACTTTTACATATAACCATACCAAAGCAGGTTATTGTGGTTTGGGAAGTCAAAGGATTGTTTAGTAAACTCATAGGGGAATTGATTGACACTCCCTTGGGATAGTAATGGCCATATTGATTTGATTACAATTCCCAAATTAGAAAAGGGTGGAGTGGGGTGGAGGACAAGCCTGCATCTGGAGGGCAGATGGCCAGGTGGAATATGGAGCATTCCTGGGGTCCTGACAGGGAGGATCAGGTGATATACTCACTGATTGGGACAGGAATTCTAGCGCTCAGAGCAAAAGTAAAGAAGATGCCTTTGTTGAGCTGCTCTGGCTGAAAAACAGTTTCTTTGGAGGGTTAGAGTAGGTAATAATGTTGAAAAAACAAATGGAGGCAAGATTTTGACACCCAGAGAAAGCTCCTCAAATCATCATTTCAAAGAAATATCTAGCAATATTTGCAAAAGGTCTGACTATTTCTGTATTATAGTTATAGTAAATTGCATAACAACTTTAATCAAGGCCACTGGAAAATTACACAAAACTTTTTGCTCCACATAGCTTGGGAAAATCGAAAAGCCCAGCAGAGAAATGTTGCCAGTTGCCAACCCCCTTTCAGAGAGGATATTAATGGACTTTTGTACTAATTTACAATCAGTTGGTTGACTTGAGTGTTGTTGTCTGGTTCTCTTTTTAGGGAATTCACCTGCCAATGATGCTGGGGCCCAGAAGTCCCATGACAGTCCCATGCCTTAGTCTTCACACATTTCATATGGTATCCCAGTGCACTGTGAGTGCTTAATCAATTTCCCTTGACATCACCAGCATCATTGTTTTGGGTTGTACTTTTTGGAATACTATTGATTTAAGTCTTTTTAAACTCAACCATACCTTGGTTTCCCCTCCTTTGAAAGACGGGGTCATAATAGTTGTTCTCAGGCATGATGAAGATTAATGAGCTGGTGTTTGCTTAAGCTCTTTTGAAGCCTGCGCATTACATAAGCTCCTAGAGTTATTAGTCAATGTAGGACCCAGATGGTGATGTTGTTATTCTATTTGCCCTGATTACAAAGGTAGGCTCCAGTTCAACACCCAAGCTGCTTTCTTTCTCTTCTCAAGATGAATCAGAATTTGGAAGGGGAAGGGAGTAGGGAATGAGGTTTTTTTTTTTTTTTTTAATTTCTTATTAGCGTAGCCAATGCTTCAGTATCTTGAGGCTATTACCTGGGATAAAATGAATATCCTGTTTTATACTAAAACAAAAATCTTTCTAAGGAGATGATGAGTTGTGGATTCAGGTTTGCCAAAATAATTCTTGTCTTTTTGAGTTTTAGCTTATCTTTTTCTGTGGGGGAAAAAAAAAAGAACAACCCACCACATGCTGGAGTGCTTTTAAAAGGAAAAGAAACTTCTTAAGAATAGATGTATATATAAAGTCTAAGAGTTGTTTCCTAATGGATATATTCAAAGGACATGAATAAACAGTTCTCCAAACTATTAACAATCACTTGAAAAATTGTTCTATATCACTAATAATAAGAGAAATGTAAATCAAAATAACTTTGAAAGTTTACTTCATGTCTAACAAATTGGCAAAGATGACAAAGTCAGGAATGATCAATGTTGGGGGAGTTCCTGGAAGTCAGGAACGCTAATACAACATTAGTGGAACTTGAATTAATTCAACTATTTTGGAAAGCAATTATGGAACTCAGAGATTCCATTGCTAGGCATATGCTCCAAGGAGATGAAAGAAAGAAAGGAAGGAAGGACGGAAGAAAGAAAGGAAGGAAGGAAGGAAGGGAGGGAGGAAGGAAGGAACACTGAATATATGTATAAAATCAGACATAGTTGATAAATTGGTTACTTTTCTTGCATGACTTTAATTTTATTTAAATTTTTATAAGTGATAATTCACAGGATAGGAGAGGGGAGGAATATATTTGGGAATGAATATAATGAAAAAGGTAAAAGAAAAAAAGATTAAAAATGAATTCTTCTAGTCAACCTCCTGCAAAAGGAAAAAAAAAGGCGCTTATTTGATTCATCCATGTGGCAATCATAGGACTGGTTTCCATTTTACCAAGATGAAAAGTGAAATCTGAAGTGTTTATGGTATGACTAATGTCAATATGGAGCGTAAAATGACTAATGTCAATATGAAGGAACTGGTTCTTTAAAATATTTTGGGAGATTTTGCTAGATCCTAAGCATTTCCCAAACTGCTATTTGAAGAGCTTTGACTAAAACAGACAAGCAACCTAATTTTCCCCATCTTATCGATTTAGACTAACTTGGCCACCTACTGATACATATCTGTAAATAAGCTAAATCCTCCCTTTGAACATACTGGTCCCTAACTTACTATCTTATGAAGATGCTTATGAGATGACAACATCAGAGGGTTCAGCAAACCAGTTCTAACTCTCTTTCCTCTGCAAGGAAATAAGAGAGACAGACAGGAGACCTACTGGGATAAAAAGGGAAAACTGGCGAAGTCTAGAACACTATAAAATGCTATCTTTTGTCGTATCCTCCTTCAGTTTTTCCTTTCTTTTCATTTCAGGATTATGTCCTGCTTTGCCACATACCTGTTCTCCCAAGACTCCATCATCTGGGACTGATAGACTCTCAGGTAGACTTCTTTCTTAAGAAGACGAATTCTCTAGAGAAATAACTGAGATTTATGATAAATTTTTTTTATAACATTTTAAGGTAATACAATTCTTTTTAAAACTTTTTCTAATTTGATTCCTGAAATAGTCCTGTGAGGCAGCTGCTGAATGTAGTTGTAAAGAACTTATTTTACAGATGGGGGTACTGAGAAATAAAGTGACTCAGTTCCTATAACACAGCTATGAAGTGTCACAACTAGCATTCCACTCTGGATCTTTGATCCTCAGATTCAATGTCTTTCTTCAACATCTTGTCATCTCTCTTTACTTCTACCAGAAGGAGATCTTCTACCAAAAAAGGAGCTTTACTTCTCAGCAATGAGGTGATCCAAGACAATTCCAGTAAAATGTCATCTGCATCCAGAGATAACTATGGAGACTGAATGTGGATTGAAACTTACTAATTTCATTTTTTTTTTAGCTTTTTATTTCTCATGCTTTTTCCTCCCTTTTGGTTTGATTTTTCTTTCATAACATGAAAAACATGGAAATAAAAAGTTTATATCTGTATCAGATTGTTTGCTATTTTGGGGAGGGAGGAAGTAAGGGAGGAAGGAAAAAAAAATCTGGAACTCAAAATCTCACAAAAATGAGTGTTGAAAACTATCTTTACATTGTAAAATTGTAAAATTTTGTAAATTTGTAAATATTGTAATTGTAATTGTAAAATTATAAAAATTGTAAAAATTGTAAACTTTTGTTAAAATGTATGTAATTGTAAAATAAAATTTTAATTTAATCGTAAATTATAACATTTAAATCGTAATTATAAAATTAAATTGTAGAAATAATTATAAATTGTAAAATTTGTAAAATTTTTGTAATTGTAAAAATAAAATGCTAATGAGGGGGGAAAAAAGAAAAGGATTTTTATTTTAAAAATCAACACAATTATTAAGGCCCATTTTATTTTTCATTTTTTTCCTTCCATGGTTTTCAAGTCTTTCTGATTTTTTCTCATTTTCTTTCCCACATGGATCTTTTCCTATTTGCATCTTTATTATCTCTTTCATTTTCATTTCATTTATGTTTTCTTCATTTTATTTAGATTATTTTTTGCTATCCTTTCCATTTTTTTCATTTCTTTTGCAAAAGGATGATCGGTATTTCAAATATTCAGTGCTGCAAGTAGGAGGGTTGTTTTTTGTTTTGTTTTGTTTTGTTTTTAGCTATTTAAAGTACTGTCTGATTCTTTGCAAATTGAGGCAAATACATCTAGGGGAGGGGATGGGGGGGTAAGAGGTGAAAAATTGGAACAAGAGGTTTGGCAATTTTAAGTTAATGCTGTAAAGTTACCCATGTATATATCCTGTAAATAAAAGGCTATTAAATAAAAACAAAAAAACAAAAACAAAAACAAAAAAACAAATTGAGGCGAATAAGATTATGCGATTTGAGCAAGATCTTGCCTCTAATGTTTGAGACCAGATTTTTTTTAAAAAAAGTGTCTTCCTGATTTCAGGTCCTGCACGCAATCCATTGCACCACCTAGCTGCCTGCAACAAATTATAACCATCTTTCGTTCACCAAAATATCCTCCAACTTGTTCTCTGTTCCTTTCCCTCTATGAATCTCCCCTACCCATGCTCTTTCCCTTTAGTAAAGGGAGTCTTCCATATACCAAGACAAGAATTCATTAACTATCAAGTGTTCATTGAATGCCTAATATGAACAAGACAATTTAAGAATCTCTTTTTTTTTTGTAGTTAACATATTCAAAGTACTCTCCTCTAATTCTCACAAAAATATAATATCTACAAGTCTAATGGAAAAAAAATAATAAATGACTTACATTTCTATATTGCTTTGAAGTTATAAAGTATAAAATGTAAAGAAAAGTTATAAAACCTTTGTGAATTAGGTCACAAGACTATTTTTATCTCCCTTTTATGGAAGAAGTAAACGCTCATTAATAAATGTCAGAGCCTGTATCTGAGACTATTAATAAAGCCCTTCATTAATTAAAGGCAGTGAGGTGACACAAGAAATAGAATGCTAGATCTGAAGTTAGGAAGATCTGAGTTCAAATGTAGCTTAAACACTTACTTAAAACAATTAAGTCACTTAACCTCTACTTGCCTAAATTTCTTCAACTGTATAATGGGGACAATAACATCTACTTCTTGAGTTGTGAGGATCAAATGAGATAATACTTGTAAAGCACTTAGCACAGTGCCTGGCACATAGTAGATGCTATATAAATGATAGTTATTATTAGTGTTCAGTTTTAATTAGGTCAAAGAAACAACAATGAGTATACAGCAAAATGGAATAGAGTGGGTTTTAAGAAACTCAAGTTCTAGCTTCAGTTCCAGTACTAAGTTAAGAGTAGAATCTTAGAGAAGTAATTTCTCTCTGCGCTTCACCTGTAAAATAAGGGTAATGGATTCTCAAAGAGTCTCTAAAATACTCTGATTCTAAGCTTTGGTTTCCATCATCCATTTTAATAATGATTATAGCTAACATTTAGCACCTATTATGTGCCAGCCATTGTGCTAAACTAGGAAGTTACTTGGTCTAGTGTTGTCCAACTCATCAGGGGTGCATATTGATTTAGAAAGACACAAATTAATATTGCTGTATTATATTTTATAACCATTTTCCAATTACATTTTAATATGGTTCTGGTCACAGTCAAGGGTTTTACACACTGAATTATAGGTCAGCTTCCGGTTTAGCCCCTCCATGTACCCCCTCCTCATTTTACAGTCTGTAAATAGCCCAGTTGGAATTGGAAACCCAGGTGGATCCAATCCAAATCTGGTACATTTGCCCTATTTGCTCAGTACAATTTTAAAACTCTGTTCTTGAGGTGAAGCATGCTCATTTGAATGACTGATTTAATCCTATTGCACATGCAGCCTCCACTCACACAGAGAACTTTTCCCTCCTCAAGGCCAAGGATATCAATTAGAGTCTGTATCATATTTCTTGGAATTAAAGTGTGCAAGGGTTGTAGGATACTGGGGCTATGTGCCAGGGGCTATGTTTTCTGAATTCAGTCTTGTAATTTTCAAAGCTACTATCCAAGTAGAGGTGGTGTTAATTCATTTATAAGTAAACTGGTAAACAATGAAACAAAAGATCCAGTGACAAAGGGTGAGTGAAGGAAGGAGTGGGGTAGGGGTGAGGGTGGAGTGGGAAATAAATGAAGGGTTGTCTTTTCCCCTACAAAGCCAGAAAACTGGCCTTCTCTTTACTGTGTTCTTAACAGAGAGTTTCATAGTTCCCAGATTTGAGGTGAGATTAAAAAAAAAAAAAAGGTTTTAAAAGATGTCATTGTGCACTCTAAAGCCAGGAACTCCTGTGGAAGGAGGTGGGGTGAGGTGGAGAGGGGAAGGAGTAATAAGAATGGGGGAGAAGAAAATCTGAAAGAAGCTGAATCCACAGGAGGATTTGCTAATATTTCACTTTGCCCATCCTTCCTCTCCTCCCAAGCACTTGTAATTGGATTTGCCAACAAGGCAATGATGGTGGATGATGTGTGCTAGGGGAGTGCCTGATTTTTTTTTTTTTAAATGATAGTTTTATACATGAAAAGATCGTTTTCAATATTCACCTTTGTAAAACCTTTTGTTCCAAATTTTTCTCCCTCTCTCTTCCCCTCTCCCTTCTCAAGCTGATAATAAGTACAATATGTGCTATTCTAAACATATTTCTATATTCATCATACTTCACAAGAAAAATCAAAAGTTAAAAAAAGAAAGAAAAAATAATCAAGCAAACAACAACAGAAGGTGAAAATACTATACTGTGATCCACTGTAGTCCTCTCTGTGGATGCAGATGGCTCTCTCCCTCATAAGTCTATTGGAATTGTCTTGAGTCACCTCATTGCTGAAAAGTGAGTGCCTAATTTTAATCATTTCTGCGAGTGGAGGGTAAATCAGCACAGATAATATAAAATTATATATATTTGGCTTTGGGATATACCCAGGTCAAAGAATTCAGAAATATATCAATCATGTAGTATGTAAACTTGGGACCTTCCTGAATATCCTGGACAAATCACTTTTCATTTCTGGACCTCAGGTTCTTTAGTTGGAAAAGAAGGGAATTAGATTAGTGGTCTCTAATGTCCCTTCCATTTATGCTGGGTCATCACCAGACTTGTTCTGTCTTGCAACATTCCAAGAACTCCGGAGGAGTGGGACTGATTGATAACTTTGCACAGGTCTCCCTCACTTACATCCAAGTCACCTGCAAATCAAGACATCACCTTTGTGACATCATTAATCCTCTCCAAGAGCAAGGACAAACAGCAGTTCCTTCCAGTTTTAACATTCTCTGATTCTGAGTCCTGCTGTCACACAGAACAGAAATGGGAGAAATGGATCCCAAGTGGCAATGGAAAATTCTAGGGGAATAGTTAATCTATCAGTCAAGATTATGCATAATCTTTATCAAAGGACACCACAGTCCCAATTCTAATTATCCTCCTGAGTATTTATAGTTACTAATTGGGGATAGAGGGAAGTCAGGAGGCCCTGAGTTCAACTTTGGCTTTAGACCTTAACATTTACTAGCTATATAAGTGGGTAACTCAAACCCAATTGCCTTGCCCCCCAAAAATACAGTGACAAAATATAATTATTAATGGAATTCTAGTATCCTAATTGATCTGTCACTCTACCCCTTCTTTCCAAAGAGGCAGCTAAGTAGAATCTGGAAGACCTGAGTATATGACCTTAGATACTTAACAATTGTATGACCCTAGGCAAATCATTTAACCTTTGAACTTTAATTTCTTCATCTATAAAATGGAAATAATAGTAATGCCTACCCCACAGGGTCTTGTGAGAATCAAATGAGATAACATATGTAAAGTGCTTTGTACACCTTAAAGTGCTATGCAAATGCTAGTTATTATTATTATTATTACTGTTAATTGTCTCACTTGGGATCCTGAACACCAGCATCCAGAAAAGTTCTCTGATTTCTTTTCATCCTCCACCCTACCTTCCTGTGATTCCGGAAAAAAAGGTGACTCAGTCTATAACAAATTCCTTTTAAGGTCTCCTGCCTAGTTGTCTATTGCCTCTGGGCATATGGGGTACCTAAGCTGAGGTAGTTCCAGGATTGGAACGCTCATTTTGATGAATTCAAATCTGGCCTCAGACACTTACTAACTGTGTGAACCCGGGCAAGTCACTTAATCCTATTTGCCTCCGTTTCCTTACCTGCAAAATAAGCTGGAAAAAGAAAGGTCAAATCACTCTAGTACTTATGCCAAGAAAACCCCAAAGAAGGTCACCAAGAGTTGGCTACAAACTCAATTGATTAAACAGTAACAATCTGGGCACATGGGCAAATGGTAGATTTTGTAGATATTCTTTTTAGAATTTAGGAACTAGAAAGCTTTTTAGAGAGGCAGTAGGAGAGGAAGAAAGTAGAAACCTTCTACTCAGGACCCTTGGCTTGGAATTCCCAGCTGTGTAGTTCACCAGCTATGTGGGGTTAATTGTAGTCAAGTCATTTCCTTGGTTTCCTAATCTTTAAAATAGAGACAGGAACACTCAAGTTACCCACATCACAAGATCATTATGGAAAAAGTACAATGGATGTCACCAAGAACTGTATAAATGTGAGATTTTATTGTTCAGCTCAAATCTTTCCCTTCTCTTGAACTCCACTCCTTTTAAGCAAATGAACAAACTGAAGCTCCAAGAGATTAAATTACTTGCCTAATGTCACATTTTAGTAACAACAGGGACTTAAGCTGGGGGCTCTATCTGACCAGTCTAATTTTCTTTTTTTTTTTTTTTTCTTAATAGCTTTTTATTTTTTCTAAATACATGCAAAAATACTTTTCAACATTCATCTTTGCAAAACTTTGTGTTCCAAAATTTTATTCCATCCCTTTTCCTCTCCCCTCATAGAAAGCAATCCACTATAAGTTAAACATGTGTAAAATCTTGTAAACATATTTCCATATTAGTCATACTGCCAAAGAAAAATCAGATCAAAAGGTGAAAGAAAAAGAAAACATGAGAAAAAAAAATCTAAGCAAATAACAACAAAATGTAAAGACATTATGCCTTGATTCATGTTCAGTCTATATCTATGTGGTTCTCTCTTTAGATGTGAATGGCATTTTCTATCACAAGTCTACTGAGATTGTCTTGAATCACCTCATTGTTGAAAAGAGCCAAGTTCTTCACAGTTGATCATCCCATAATCTTGTTGTTATTGTGCACAATGTTCTCTTGTTTCTGCCCATTTCACTCAGCATCAGTTCCTGTGAGTCTTTCCAGGTTTTTCTGAAATCGGCCTGCTGATCATTTCTTATGGAACAATAATATTCCATTACATTCATATAATTTATTCAGCCATTTCCCAAACTGAGGGACATCCACTTAATTTCTAGTTCCTTGTCTAGTTTTCTTTTTTTGAGATTGCTAGATGACATAGTGAGTGGATTTAACTTGGAATCAGAAAGCCCTGAGTTGTAATCCTACATTAGATACTTGCAAGCTGTGTGACTCTAGGCAAATCACTTAATGTCTCTCTCCTTATTTGTTTCCTTACTTATAAACTAGGCATACTAATAGCACCTATCACACAGGATTGTGGTGAAGTCCAAGAGATTAATATACATATATATATCACTTTGCAAACCTTAAGGGACTATATAAATGCTAATCATTATAATTAAAGTTCTTTACATATTTTATAGTATTATGTGTATTAAATATTTTTATTATTGAATTGAGGAATTCAAGATTCCTAACAGTCATATCGGCATTCCAAGGAGTTAGAATAGAGAGAGGCAGTAATATCCTGGCTATACTACTAAGTCAGGCATTCCTATCTCTTAATTTTCTTTGCAATTAGAGAAACAAGATAATTGAAATATTCTTTAGTTATATGGCCTTAATACTTTATGTGCCCTCAGAAAATACTTGGAAATACTGCTTTGTATACAGCTGGTGGTGCAGTAGATAGACTATTTTAACTAATTTGATCTCCTTGATCCAGGCTACTCTTAAAAGTCTTCTTCTCTTAACACTTCCTAGCTGTGTAACCCTGGGCAAGTCACTTAACCCCAATTGCCTCAGCCAAAAAAAAAAAAATTTCTTCAGCACCAAAATTCTTCTTCTTTTTTTAAATTATAGCTTTTTATTGACAGATCATATGCATGGGTAATTTTTCAACCTTGACCCTTGCAAACACTTCTGATACTACTTTTCCTTTCCTTCCCTCCATCCCCTTCCCTAGATGGCAGGCAGTCTCATACATGTTAAAGATGTAAAAGTATATCTTAAATACAATATATGTGTACATATTTATACAGTTCTCTTGTTGAACAAGAAAAATCAGATTTAGAAAGGTAAAAATAACCTGGGAAGAAAAACAAAAATGCAAGCAAACAACAACAAAAAGAGTGTAAATGCTGTTTGTGGTCCATACTCATTTCCCAATGTTCTTTTGCTGGGTGTAGCTGGTGCTGTTGATCATTGATCAATTGGAATTGAATTGGATCCTCTCATTGCCGAAGATAGCCACTTCCATTAGAATTGATCCTCATATACTATTGTTGTTAAAATGTATAATGATCTTCTGGTCCTGCTCATTTCACTTAGCATCAGTTCATATAAGTTTCTCCAAGTTTCTCTGTATTCATCCTGCTGGTCATTTCTTACAGAACAATAATATTCTATAACATTCATACCATAATTTACTCAGCCATTCTCAAATTGATGGGCATCTACCTTGTTTCCAGTGTCTGGCCACTATGAAAAGGGATGACACAAACATTTTGCACATGTGGGTCCCTTTCCCTTCTTTAAGATCTCTTTGGGATATAAGCCCAGTGGTAACACTTCTGGATCAAAGGGCATATATGTGCACAGTTTGATAAGTTTTTGAGCATAGTTCCAAATTGCTCTCCAGAATGGTTTGGATCTGTTCACAGTTCCACCAACAATACATCAGTGTCCCAGTTTTCCCACATCCCCTCCAACATTCAGCATTATCTTTTCCTGTCATCTTAGCCAATCTGAGAAATATGTGTGATATCTCAGAGTTATCTTAATTTGCATTTCTCTGATCAAAATGATTTGGAGCACCTTTTCATATGAGTAGAAATAGTTTCAATTTCATCATCTTAAAATTGTTCATATTCTTTGACCATTTATCAGTTGGAGAATGACTTAATTTCTTATAAATTAGAGTCAATTCTCTATATATTTTGGAAATGAGTCCTTTATTAGAACCTTTAATTGTAAAAATGTTTTCCCAGTTTATAGCTTCCCTTCTAATCTTGTCTGTATTAGTTTTGTTTGTACAAAAGCTTTTTAATTTGATATAATCAAAATTTTCTATTTTGTGATCAATAATGATCTCTAGTTCTTCTTTGATCATAAATTCCTTCCTCCTCCACAGGTCTGAAAGGTAAACTATCCTATATTCTTCTGATTTATTTATAATCTCATTCTTTATGCCTAAATCACGAACCCATTTTGATCTTATCTTGGTGTATGGTGTTAAGTGTGGGTCCATAGCACCAAAATTCAAGTGTTGATTCTGCAGTTTTCAATTTTTCTTATAGTCTAGTTCTTATAACTGTATACATTAGAAAAACCATAGCTTTCACTATATGGACCTTTGTCGGCAAGGTGAGGTCTCTAAGTGAAGGCTGGATAGTTGGGGATCATTTGGAAAGGCTATGAGAAAGCTACATGTTGGACAAAATGACTTCTAAAGTCCCCTAATAACAAATAGATCATCTTGCTGATGATTATTAATTAGCTTTTTAAAAATAAATATGGATGATGTTGCAATTAATAATATTCAGATATGGGGCTGCTAAGTGGCTTAGTGGATAGAGCACCAGCTCTGAAATCAGGAGGACATGAGTTCAAATCTGGCCTCAGACATTTAACATTTCCTAGCTGTGTGACCCTGGGTAAGTCACTCAAGCCCAATTGTCTCAGGCAAAAAAAATTTTCATATGAATTTAAAAGCATTAATAAATTCTTGTCTGCTTTATGAGGCAGCTAGATGACAATGGATAAAATACTGGGCTTGACATCAAGAAGGCCTGAGTTCAAATATGACCCCAGATGTCTGCCAGTTGTGCTGTTGCAGTTTGGTTCAATCTTTTTGACCCCATTTGGGGTTTTCTTAGCAAAGACACTGAATGGCTTGCCATTTCTTTCTCCAGATCAGTATATAAATGAGGAAAGAGGCAAACAGGGTTAATTGACTTGCTTAGGGTTACAAAGTTAGTAAGTTTGTATGTGTTTAAAGAAAGGTAGTTATTCCAATTTTAGTTTAAGAAGAGGTTCTTCACAGATGAGAATCACTGAAACATAATTGGAAGGAACCTTAGTGGTTATCTATTCCAGTCTTCTCATTTTATAAGTGAGGAAATTGAGGTATGAGAGTTTTAAAAGTCTATGATCTAAAGTCATACAATTCATGCAATGCAAGAGGTATCATTCATCCCCAAATTGTCTAAATCCATACCTAACATTCTTTCCAGTACATGGGATTATGGGATTTAGATCAAAGAGAGATGTTAAAGGTCATTTAACCTAGAAACCAATGGGGCTAAATGATCTATGACATCTCTCACTCTCATTTTAAGTCCCACAATTCTATGAATAATAACAATATGTTAACAATAATAATAATCATTTATTGGCATTTATATAGTACTTACTATGTTCCAGGCACTGTGCTAAGTCTGAATAACTATCAATTGACTGTGTCCTTTGTCTAAGGAAGCTCCATACATTTTAAGCTCTTTGAATCATCACTTCTGGGACTAAGCAATCATTCTCATAAAACACACACACACACACAGAGTAACATAATCTTTCTGTTATGTTCCCAGACCTTGAGTTATACTCCCTATTTCTGAGTAATTTACTAGTGTTTCTCCTCCATGGAATGTTTGGATAGATTCAAAATTGTTTGCATCCAAAAGACATAAATAGATGAAAAGGAAGTATTCAATGTAAATTACTTCCAAACTGAAGATTCAAAATGTTTCTGATAATTCATTTGAATGAGTATTTGTTAAGTATCTCCTGTATGCCCAGAGTTTGTGTGTATATTTGTGTATTTATGTATGTGTGAGTGAGAGAAAGAGAGAGAACTCAAAAAGATGATCTTCTATCTTTAACTTTTGTCAAGCAGTCACACAAATTTAGTCTACCACAATAATAATACCAATGATAACTCACAATTATATAAGATTTCAGGGAGCTGTGCATAGAGGGCAGAGGATATATGAATTTTAAAGGAAATAAAACATTATATTTTTATTTTCACTTAACTGAAAATTAGGATTTCCTTCCATTATGAATATCAGCAACAAAATGTGATTTTGAAGAGTTCCTAAGCAAACAGCCAAAGGGTTCCATGTCACAAAGAAAACTCTGATTAAGAATTTTTTTAAACTTCTATTTATTTATTTTAAGTTAAAGATATGCAATTCTTCTAAACATATTTTTACATTTGTCATGCTGCACCCCCCAAAAAATATCAAAAGGGTAAAAAAAAATGAAAAAAGAAAAAAAAACAAGCAAACAACAAGAAAAAAAGGTGAAAATACCATGTTGTGATCCATATTCAGTCTCCATAATCTTTTCTCTGGATGCCTATGGTATCACAAGTCTATTAGAATTGGCTTGAATCACTTCATTGTTGAAAAGAGCCAAGTCCATAGAACTGATCGTCATATAATTTTATTGTCACTGTGTATAGTGTTTTCTTGGTTCTACTCACTTCATTAGCATCAGTTCATGCAAGTCTTTCTAGGCCTTTCTGAAATTATCCTATTGATCGTTTCTTATAGAAAAATAATATTCCATAACACTCATTTACCATAACTTATTCAGCTATTCCCCACTGATGAGCATCCACTCAATTTTCAGTTCCTTGCCACTACAAAGAAGGCAACTGTTACAAACATTTTTGCACATGTAGGATCTTTTCACTCCTCATCTATAAAAGGAGCTGAAGAAGAATATGGTAAAAACCACTCTAGTATCTTTGTGAAGAAAAACCTAACTAGGATCATGAAGATTTGAACATAACTGAACAAGAACAATAACCTATAAACCTGAACATGTGTCTGCCTATGATTCCATCTTACACCATCCAGATTGTAAACTTACTGATGTCTTATACTGTCTTGGATCTTCTTCATTGACTTGGCTTCAATGGTGGAGCTACAAGGAAATTTAGAGATGATCCAATCCAATTCTTTTATTTTATAGATGACAAAACTAGGGTTCAGGAAGATGAAGTCTTTCCTGATCACATAAATAGCAAGTAGGGAGCTTGAGGTTGAAATTATATTACTTATTTCTTAGCTTAGCTAAATATAGCTTTGTATCTTATGGCCCAAAATTATGTTCAATAAACATTTTCTTTTTTTGATAGATGAGTAAGAATGAAGTCTGTTTAAATCTAGATCAATCTCTTTAGTCAGTTTTAGATAAAACTGTGCTTCATCTCCTATCCAGTCACCACATGCGGTTGACTTACCATGGACTTATGTCAATCACCTCACTTTCTACCTCCTACTCTGAAGAATAATTATAAAATCAGAACTATTGCTGTTTCTAGAAAGAACATATCAAAGGATCACACTATCTCTGTGACTCTTTGGACCCAAACTCCTTTTCTTGGCTATTACTTACCCATGTATTATCTTCCCTACAAGAAGGGGAACAAGATAGAGCAATGGATAGAGCCCTAGATTTGACTTCAAATCTGGCATCAAATACTTAACTATTTGTATGACCATGAACTAATAATTTAGTCTGCCTCAGTTTCCCCATCTATAAAACAAGGATAATAATAATACCTATTCCCCTCCCCCAAGTATTAGCTCAGTACTAAGACTTTTGAAATACTTAACCTAATGCTTGTTATATGTTGTTGTTAGGTTGTTTTTCACTCATGTTTGACTTGGGGTTTTCTTGGCAGAGAAACTGGAATGATTTGCCATTTCCTTCTCTAGTGTATTCTACAGATAAGGAAACTGAGACATATACAGTTAAGTGACTTGTCCAGGTCGTACAGCCAGAAAGTGTCTGAGATAGGGTTTGAATTTAAGATGAGTTTTGCTGATTTCAGACCCTGCACACTACTCATTGCTTCACCTAGCTGCCCAATACCTATTTAACCCTGATTCCCTGAATAAGTGTTTGTTAAAAACAAACAAATAAATGAATAAATAAGGAACACAGGGATTAGCTACTTCTATACTTATTTTTGTATCCCCAGTGCTTAAAACATAGCAACTTCTTAATAAATAATTTTTATTCATTCATGAAAATATTAACATTTCTGTGATTACTTACCTACTTTTTAGGATTTAGTAAATTCCTTCTAAACTGGATTGGAACCATCCCTAAATATCCTCCTATGAAGCCAGGAAGGGATTGGGCATATGAAGAAACCTCATGTATTTTCTGAAATAGAAAAAGCATTTAGTCTTAAACTGTAGTTTCAACTCTGCCACTAACTTAAATCTTAAGTGAATTGATTCAGTCTACATGGGTCTCATTTTCGTCATCTATAAAAACAAAAATCTCAGATTAAATAGAAAATGAATAGGTTTTGTTTTAGCACCATGATTATCTGATTCTTGGACTCATATAGGGAAGGATCTGGGAATTCCAGAAGTAAGTGACTCTTACTGGGTCATCCAATCTATCCCATAGAAAGCTGGGGTTTTTTGTTTTTTAAGCCTTTGTTTTAGGGTAATTCTAATTATACTTCTTCCTTTAATTAAAGTCTTGTGATTTTTATTTTTTGGCTTTCAGAAAGCAGATCAATCCTATTACAATAGAATTTTTAAAAAAAGATTAGGAAATGGAAAAACAGATGGGATAATTAGTTCTAGCACAAGAAAATCTGCATAAGAACAGCAAAAGTTTTGTAACTTTAAGCTTATTTTCCTAAGGTCCAACTCTTTGATCTGCAGAGGGTGGGGCCACTAAAGACTTCATTATCAATTACTTTCCTTCATTCCTAGCTAAGTGAGGAGTTTGTATTTTTGTTTCACTTCTAAGGTGTCTATTGCTATGGGACACAGCTCTTGATGGGCAGTTAAGTGGCTCAGTGGATAGAGTGCTGGGCCGGAGGCAGGAAGACTCATCTTCTGAGTTTAAATGCAATCTGAAATATAAATTGGGGCCTCCAGATACTTCCTAGCTGTGTGATTTTGGGCAAATCATTTGACCCTCTGTGCCTCAATTTCCTCATTTGTCAAATGAGCTGGAGAAGGAAATGGCAAATTACTCCAGCCCAAATAGGATCACAAAGAGTCGGACATGACTTAATGACTCAACAACAGTTCTTGATACTGTAGGTCCGAATAGATATCTTTTAAAACAGATAACTAATGGTACTGAGGGACAATGGAAAGTGAAAGGCTCAGAAGGAAGATATAAAGATTGTTTTTTTAGTTTAATCTGGAAAGAGGAAATTCACTATTATTGCCTACAATAATGGCTTTAGGTTCAGCATTTAAAGTAATTTCCTCCTTTGATGTTTGTTTTTGTCTTTCAGGATATGTCCCCAACGAAGCCAGTGGCCCTTGCAAAAGTAAGTCCACTTTTACTGATTAGGGTCTTCATTTGCAAAGTGACTTGGTTTGATGGATTAAGTAGATTAGGTATATTAGGCTGAACGTTAGGTCACACTTAACTGATCCTATCTAATTCTTGTGACCTTCACAAGATTTGCCCCAACTGGAGGCCAAAATTTCCTTGAGACTGAGTAGAATACTTTGGAAATAATATATCTATTTTATCACAAATTATTTCCTGTTATTTAATATTTGTTTTCTTGAAGCTCTAGACTGATTATAGTTAGGGTTAAAGATAAATTTTCTAAAGCAAAGATTGCTTCAGTGCCAAATTGTAGGGATTCCATTAGTTAATATACTCATCCATCTCACCAGAAGTCACAAAAGTTCAGATGATCCGACAGGAACTGCTTACTGCTTCCCCATCATAAATTTTGGCTTGTCATCTGAATTATAATTTTATATATATAAAAATAGATTGTACAGGTCAGAGACTGACTTAACAATCAAACATTAAATGCCTACAATGAGCCAAGCATGGCGATTGATAAAAAGAGGAAATTTCTGAGAGTCCGTGTAAAGTCCAGAGACCAGAGATGTGGCTTCTGTGTTCAAACTTTCATTTTTCCGTTTACATATGTCCTTCTTTATCGATTATTTGGCTGGGAGCCAAAAAACTAATTCTGGTTCTACTTCTAGTTAACTGTTTGACATTGGGCAAGTCATCTTACTCTTCTGAATCTAAATTTTCAAATTTGAAAAATGAGGATTTTGAACTTCATGTTTTCTAAGATTTCTCCTAGAGCTAGATCTATCTATGATTGTATGGGAGACAGTCCTTGCCCATAAAGAAGTACTTTGTTTTTGTTTTTAATCTTAATTTTTTTTAGTTTATAGTATTTTATTTTTTAAAAAATACATGCAAAGATTGTTTTTAACATTTACTTTGCAAATTTCTGTTCCAAATTTCTCTCTCTCTTCCCTACTTCCCCCTCCCTAACACTGTAAGCAATCTGATAGTAGGTTAAAAATGTGCAATTCAAGAAGTTACTTTTAAATTGAGGAAAGAAAAAGAAATCAATAATGTATGTACCCTCCCCCCAATTTGGGAAAGAAGAGTAGAGGAAAAGGAAGGAGGAAGAAATACTGTTGCATCAAAGTACTAATGAATAGTGCTAAAGTACTAAACTAATTATAGAGAATAAGAATTGACTTAAAAGAGTAGGATACTTTTTAAAATCTTAAAACAAAACAACATTAGAGACACATAGAGTTAATTGAAAGTATAAGCCTAACTCTCATAATTTTAAATGTGAATGACTAAACAAATCAATTAAAAAAAAAAAAAAACACATTACACCATGATCTGCTGTTTACAAGAAACACATCTAAAAAACAGAGGTATACATAACTCAATAAGATAAAAGAAAGTTCTATTCAAAGCAACCATGAAATGTATAAAATATCTACAAGTCTGTCAACCAAAGAATATTTTGTACCTGTGAAGATAGTTTAAAAAAATGTTCTTTAAAGAAATCAAGAACTTAAATAATTGGATTTATTAATAACTGGAATATCCATTGCTTATGTATTGATCATGCCAATAAAACAAAATGACAATATTATTCAAATTAATTTACAGATCACATAATTTATGGTGCTTGATAAAACAAAAACCACAAATTGTCTGGAAAAGAACACTGTATTTGACAATTATTCCTTAAAACTGGAAAGCAATTTGGCAGAAATGAGATTTAGATAAACATTTTATATACTATACCACAATAAACTGAAAATGGATACATGACTTGAATGTTAAAGATCACATTGTAAAAAAGTAGAAGATAAGCAGATTGTATATCTTTCATAGGAAGATAAGAAGTGATTTCTACACCAAACAAGGAATAGAGGTGGCTCCAAATTAAAAAGTTATTTTTGGCTAATTTTGACATAATTTTGGCTATATGTATTTAAAAGACTTTTGCATTAACAAATTTAATGTAACCTGGATAAAAAAGGAAAGTATGCAAGTGGGACAGAATCCATATCTATATCTATATATGTATTCTTATATAAGTATATAAGATATATAAGTATCAAAATATTTATATCAAATATCTCTCATTAGGATCTGACCAATCAATCAATTAATAAAAATTTATTGGCTACTATATGCCAGGTCTGATGTCCAAGATATATAAACAACTTACAGAAATATGTAAGACTTAAAGCTGTTTTCCAATAAATAAGTAGTTCAAGGAACTGAACAAATAGCTTTCAAGTGAATTGCAAACTATTCACAACTATGAGAAAGTATACTCCAAGCAGCTAACACTAAGCAAAATGCAAATCAAAGGAACTCTGAGATTTCACTTCACAACTGGCAAATTGGAAAAAATAACAAAAGATATAAATAGTCACTGTTGGAGAGATAGAGGAAAGACATAATTAGTGAAGCTGCAAATTGATGCAACCATTCTGTAAATCCATTTAGAATTATGTAAAGAAAATTGACCCAGAGTTTTTATAATTTGTTTCAATAGTATTTATTTTTTCCAAATACCTAGAGCTTCCATGATAGCCATATTCCTCAAGAAGGTCATTGACAAAAAGAAAGATTCCCATATACACCAAAATATTTATAGCAGTACTTTTTGTGTTAGCAAAGAACTAGAAAAGAAAGAAATGCTCAGTGAGGATAACTAAACAAAGTTTTTCATATGAATATGAGATATTAATATAGGAAATGTGGGTGATATAAAAACAAAAGCTCAATAAAAATTTATTTGAAAAAATGATACATAAGCTTTTTGAAGGAAGGGATTTCACCCCTCCTCCCCCTTCTATCCTCAGTACCCTTACACTGTGCTTGGTACCCAGTAAACGCTTATTTAGGCTTTTTGAATTGAATTGCATTGAATTGATTTCTCTTCTGTATCATGGCTTCTTCAACAATTCATATTTTATTGATGTGGGTTATTCCTTCACCTGTGAAGATTACCATTCATTCGGGCCTATTACTGTAGTTACTGTGTATAACCCTTCTCTTTCTTATTTGTTTACAGTATTATTGTATTTGTATATCTTATTTGTGTATAGTATTATTGTATTGTATCTTTAACCCCAAATTCCTCTCTTCCCACAACTGCCAGATCCATGAGGGCAAAATACAGTGAGAATTGTTTTTGTATCTTTCTTGGTGAAATTATACTGAATACGTAACTACTAGTAACTACTATAGTAACTCCTACTGAATAGTAACGATTGAATGAATGACAGAGTCAACAAATTAATTCGATCATTTATTAAGCACCAATTACTTGTATAGGCATAAACAAAATTATTCCTGTTTCCCAAGAACCTACATTTTCCTGGAGAGATAGAGACTACATCTATACAGGCAAGTAAAGGCAAAGAATATACCAAAAGATACAAAGTAATTTCAAAAAGGAGAGAATGTTAAAGTAAGGTAAGGATTAGGAGCATCTTTCCATAGGAGGAAGCACCTAAACTGTGTCTTACAGGAAGTGAGAGATTGCCGAAGGTTGAGATAAGACCGGTATGTATCTCTTTCTATTTAAAATACTAAAATCAGCTTTAGAAAGACTTTATGTCATAAATCATTGTAATAGGGTTGGGGAGATGAGGGAGGAGTATTTCAGGGTTTCAATCAAGGGAATCTCATTAAAAACCATCACATTTCCATTTGAGGGCCTTGTATTTCAAAACTATGTATATTGACTATATTCAGTTGGTGGAAAGAAGTCTTCCTATACTAATTAAAATTTTAAATAAATATAAGAAATCTTCCCAAAGTCAACATATTGCAGATAAAGCTTGGAAGAAAGGGGAAAAGAATAATCCTTTCATCTTAGAAAGTTGAGGGGAAAATTGGAATGGGAGGGAAACTGGACAGTTCCCAGACAAAGAAATCGTCAATTTGAGACTTGAATCCTACAAGAACCACCTACTAAATGAGGATATCCATGCCCTGAATGAAGTCATTAAGAAAATTTTCAAACCATAAAAGAAGAAATGCTCTGTCCAGTCAGAAGTGTCTCTTAGTTTCCTAGGTACCTTTAGAAGAGGAGTTCTTTTGTGGGCCGGGGATCCTCTTAGCAAATTGGTAAAATCTATGAACCTCTTCTCAGAATAATGTTTTTAAATGCATAAAACAAAATGCTTGCATTCTGAAGAAAACCAATTATGTTGATATAAAAATGTAATTTCTTCTTTTTCAAGTTCATGACCCTCCTGAAATCTATCCAAGGATCCTTTGAGTCTTTGGACCCTGAGCTTTAGGATTTGATATCATGATTTAGAATTTCTTATCTTGGAAAAGGATAGGTATTCAGAAAAATCAATGGAGCCAGTAGAAACTATATGACAAATCAAAAGGTGATGAAATGGAGAAGTGGATAGTGTGTTGGCCCTGAAATCAGGGAGACCTGAGTTTAAATTCAGTCTCAGATACTTACTATCCATGTGACCCTAAGTAAATCATTTAATCCTGATTGCCTTTTTTCTCCCACTCCATCAGCACCTCTAATCAAATAGTAGTCTTTCTCCATTGAGTTATAAGGTATCTAGATGGCTCATTTTTATAAAGCTATATGAAATGGATCGTATAAGGTTTCCTTGCCTTGCCTTTTCCA
The DNA here is from genome assembly GCF_902635505.1 of Sarcophilus harrisii. Taxonomy (NCBI): domain Eukaryota; kingdom Metazoa; phylum Chordata; class Mammalia; order Dasyuromorphia; family Dasyuridae; genus Sarcophilus; species Sarcophilus harrisii. The sequence continues at coordinate 493,104,619 of NC_045426.1, read as the reverse complement.
AAGAGTTTCTTGCAGTAAGAAATCTGTTCCCTGCAGGAGGCTGCATTTTTTTTTTTTGTTGTTTTTGCTGAGGCAATTGGGATTAAGTGACTTGCCCAGGGTCACACAGCCAGGACGTGTTAAGTGTCTGAGGTCACATTTGAACTCAGATCCTCCTGACTTCAGGGCTGGTGCTCTATCTACTACACCAATTAGCTGCCCTGGAAGTTGCATTTTTATTGAAGCATATGTCTTTATAGGATTTCACAGTAGGGTAGCCAAGGGGTCAGTAGTTAGAAATTTTTTGAATTAATTACATTGAATTGATTTCTCTTCTGTATCATAGCTTCTTCAATGATCTATATTTTGTTGATGTGGATTCTTCTTTATTGATATGGCAAAGGGGCTATAATTAGAAATTTTAAAAGAAATCCTGACAGTGAAGCCTCTATGATTAGCTTCCTTTTACTCTTTTCTTTTAACTCTTCAAGTGAATCTGCCCAGGTTGTTGTCCTGTTCATTAAACCTTGGTGTAATGAATATGTAAATGGTAATAATAATGGACGTTTTAACATTTTCAAAGTACATTATAGAAATGAATTAATCTGAATTTATATAACTTTGTGAAATAATTACTTTTACCAGCCCTACTTTATAGAGGAGGAAAGTGAGATTAAGTGATTTGCCTATGGCCAGTTTATAAATCTAGAAAAGGCAAGATTTGAATGTAGGACTTTCTAATTCCAAGTTCAAAAAGTTTCCCATTATGCTACAGTGCTCTCAGACTGACTGAAGTAAATTAGATGCTTATTATGGGCCAAGCAGTGTACTAGACACTGAAGAAGTCCATGAGTGTGACTACTATGTGCCAGGCACTGTCCTAAGCACTGAGGAAGTCGATAAATGCCTACTATGTGCCAGGCACTGTGCTAAACACTGAGGAATGCCTACTATGTACTAGGAATGGTGCTAAACATTGAGGGCACAAAGAAAGAATAGTAAGAGACAGTTAATTCTTCAGGAGCTTACAATGTGTTGGAGGAATTTGCTAATGGGAAAGAACAGTAAACCAAAGCTAGATAAAAATTATTCTCTTCGTCTCACTCCATGCCTCCATTTCTAGTTGCATTCAGTTGTTTCAGTTGTGTGTGATTCTTTGTGATCCCATTTAGAGTTTTCTTGGCAAAGATACTAGAAAGGTTTGCCATTTCCTCCTCCAGCTTATTTTAGAGATGAGGAAACTAAGGGAAACAAGGTTCAGTGACTTGTAAGTGTCTGAGCTCAGATGAATATTCCTGACTTCAGGTCCTCAACAAAGCTGTGTGGATCTGTGGTTATGTTGGAAGATTCCCCTGACCATGTCTGACACATGAAATTACAGGGAAGGGGAATCCTTATGCTCAGTTCTCCTAGACTATGTGGGGAACCTCCAACAGTTAGCCAGGTTAGGAGGAGAGCCCTGTTGGGAATTCAGCTGAGTGAAAGGAAGTCCCATGAGAGATCTGAAAAAGTAAGATAACCTATGTAAAGTACTTTGTAAATACTACAGTTCTAGGTAAATTCTAGCTGCTATTATTATTTATTGTTCTTTTCATTCATTTGACAAACATTTATCAGGAAGCCTAAAATGTGCATCCCTCTGGACTAGGAAACTGTGGGATTCAAAGAAAATAACATAAAGATAATATAAAGCAGCTTCCCAGAAGGATCTTATAAACCAGGTGGGGGAATACGATAGATACATATGTAAGAAAGATGCATGAGTCAAAGACCAGTTCAGTGCAAAAATACAAGCAATTTCACAAAACAATATAAATTGTGTCCAATGGATCATATTGAGAGAATGAATGCGATGGGAGTTAAAGTAATTGTGGGTAGGTTACTTTATAGTGGCGATCTAACTTGAGCTGGAAATAAAGAGAAAGGATAATTGATTTAGAATTGCAAAGATCTTCAGAAGCCATTTAATTTAATCTCCTCATTGAAGTCCCAAGAAGTTTGTGACTTGCCCAGGGTTACATGGTTAGTAAACTTCAGAGCTTAGATTTGAATTTAGAACCTTTGACTTTAATAAACCCACTATAGACTGCACTGCCTTACTATGCTAGTATGAGTTAGATTTTAAGTAATATGGGAAATGGAGGACAAGACATAGTCTATAACCTTGAGCTTATAATTTTTGGAAATAATAATACTATAACAATGCCACATTAATTAAGTTGTTGTTCGGTGATGGACTTGAGTCTTTTCAACAATGAGGTGATTCAAGGCAATTCCAGTAGACTTATGATGGAAAGAGCCATCCATATCCAGATACAGAACTATGGAGACTAAATGTGGAGCAAAGCATAATATTTTCACCTTTTTTTGTTGTTTGTTTGTTTTTTTTTTCTCATAGTTTTTTTTTTTTTTTCCCTTTAATCTTTGATCTGATTTTTCTTTGGCAGCACAAGAAATATGGAAATATGTTTAGAAGAATTGAACATGTTTAACCTATACAGGACTGATTGTTGTCTTATGGGAGGGAGGTGTAGGGAGAGATGGAGAAAAATTTGCAACACAAGGTTTTGCAGACATGAATGTTGAAACCTATCTTTGCATGTTCTTGGAAAAAATAAAAAGCTATTAAACAGAAAAAAAATAAGTTTTTGCTCATCCTTCATTTTCTTTCTTTTTTTTATTATAGCTTTTTAGTTACATGATATATGCATGGGTAATTTTTCAGCATTGACAATCGCAAAATCTTTTGTTCCAATTTTTTCCTCTCCTTCTCCCTACCCCCTCCCCCAGATGGCAGGTTGACCAATACATGTTAAATATGTTAAGTATAAGTTAAATACTATATATGTATACATGTCCATACAGTTATTTGCTGTACAAAAATAATCTCATCCTTCATTTTCAAAGAGGATCAATTACATTCTGGATGTATTGACTTGTGAGTGAATTGGATTTGAATAAGGCTGGAAGGATGACTAGTGATGGCCTGAGATGCAGTAGATGTCCTTTACATCTCTGATGCCCGATCAAACTCTAAATATTCCACAGCATCTGCTCTAGTTGCCTTCATAGCTGTTGAAACAAATCATTTTTTTATATTCATTCTGCTAAGGGAAGTCTTCACAGGCTTAGGGAATACATATATCTGTTAACAGACGTTATCACGGAAGGAAAGGTTCTTTCTCATAATGCTTTCTCCAGCTCCTAAAAGACCAGCAATCTAATGGTTTCCTAATATCTGTTCTTTAATGTAGTAGGTAGATTAGTGAGCTTGAAGTCAGGAAAATCTGAGTTTTAGTCTCATTTCTGATACTTAGTAGTTGTGTGGTTCTGTACAAATCATTTAACCTCTTTGAGCCTGTTTCTTTTTTAAAAAAAATTAATTTATCTTTAATACACATTGCTTTATGAATTATGTTGGAAGAGAAAAATCAGAACAAAAGGGAAAAACCATGAGAGAGGGAGAGAGAAAAAAAAAGACAACAGAAAAAAGAAATGAACATAGCATGTGTTGATTTAAATTCAATCTCTAGAGTTCTTTTTCTGGATGCAGATGGCATTTTCTATTCAAAGTCTGTTGGGATTGCCTTGGATCACTGAACCACTGAGAAGAACCAAGTCTTTCATAGTTGATCATTGTATATTCTTGTTATTATTGGGTATAATGTATTCCCAATTCTACTTGTTTTGCCCAGTGTCAGTTTGTGTAAATCTTTCTAGGCCTTTCTAAAATCAGCTTGTTCATCATTTAAAAATTTTTTTCTTCCTTTCTTTTTTTTTTTATTAAAGCTTTTTATTTTCAAAATATATGCATGGATAATTTTTCAACACTAATCCTTGCAAAACTTTGTGTTCCATTTCCCCCTTTCCCCACTCCCCTCCCCTAGATGGCAAGTAATCCAATATGTTAACATGGTAAAAATATATATTAAATCCAATATACACCATTTTTTATAGAACAATAGTATTCTATTACCTTCATATACCACAACTTATTAAGCCATTCCCCAATTGATGGGCATGTACTAATTTTCCAATTCTTTGGTACCACAAAAAGAACTGCTACAAACATTTTTGCACATGTGGGTTTTTTTCCCTCCTTTATGATTTCCTTGGGATACAGACCCAATAATGGCACTATTGGGTCAAAAGGTATGCACAGTTTTTTGTTTTTAATTGAAGTTTTTTATTTTCAAAACATATGAAAACTTATAGTTTTCAACACTGACCCTTGCAAAACCTTGTGCTCCCATTTTCCCTCAGTCCCCTCACCTCCTCCCCTAGATGATGGCATGTAATCCAATATATGTTAAACATAATAAAAATATATGTTAAATCCAGTATAGGGTATGCACAGTGTTATAGTCTTTTGGGCATAATTCCAAATTTGAGCCTAAGTTTCTTCACCAAACTTGTACTTGATGGTCACCAAGGTCTCTTCCTAGAAGTTATAATCCTCCAACAATTTTCAGAATTTGGTTGATCCATCTCCTTATAAATATTACTTTTGAGTAACCAGTTGGCCAAGATTGAAAGTTGTTGGATACAGGATATCCTACCTAGCCAACTAACTACAGTTCCTTAAGAAAGTGACCAACATCCTGCCATCTAGGGGAGGGGATGGGGGGGGGGGGTAAGAGGTGAAAAATTGGAACCAGAGGTTTGGCAATTGTTAATGCTGTAAAATTACCCGTGTATATATCATGTAAATAAAAGGCTATTAAATTAAAAATAAAATAAAATAAAAAGAAAGTGACCAAGCAAAGTTGGGTCCACTTAACTGGCTCAAGTTGGCTTAATTGTTTCCCTTTTAGCAAATACACCAATCCATGGGGGCCTGATAGTGTGCAATTTTTTTAGTAAATAGGAAGGAAAACAGGGACCTCATTGAAGACCCACAGAACAAGCTCTCATTTTGGCACCTAGAGTCCTCAATTTTAGTTGATCAGATTCATTTCGCAACTTGGTTATGTGATTCATAAGCATTACTTCTTATCTCTAAATAGAGGGGTGAAAGCAGAAACCCGCCAGCCACAGCCTGGCTGAAGGCTCTTTGTGCTAAGTGGAAGGCTTGTCTCAATGGAGTAGAACAGGACACATGATGCCTCTAGGTTAAGTCCCAGCTCCCCACACCACCACCAGCTCACTTCTTTCCTTTTTTTCCTCCAGAAATGACCTGAAGCCCTCTCTGGGGGCACATTGGCAGAAAAGGGACCCTTGGTCCCTTCAGAAGAGAAGGAATGAATACCTATTAGTACTCACACTATATTTGAGTCCCAGCCCCCAGGGAATGTGCCCCTTGGACTGAACTAGTTCCAAAGTTTGTGAATGTTCCCCAAATGTGACTTGAAGTTTATCCACAAATATGTATCAGGCAGTGTTTCAGGGCCCTCCTGGGAGCAGAGAACAAAATGGCGCCAAGCCAGCAACTTCACAATACCACACGTTGTTAATGCTCTTTTGGATGTTTCTGGGTGGCTTCAGCAGGGCAACGGAGGATCTGTTTACGGTGACTGGCTAGTATTGATTCTTTGGGGAGTGACAACTACAATACAGGCTTCTGTTATTCTCTGGGGCTGGCTTGGAAAATGCTTGGCTAACTCTGGAAGGTATCCTATGATCCTTTGGGTTGGTGTGGTACTAAATTACACACCTGGAGGGTGAGCTCATTCCTCCACTTCAGGGAACAAGTCTCTCATGAGTGTGTGTGTGTGTAGGTTATGTGGGGAGCAGGTAGGAAATTCAAAGCTCCAGTTCTTTGAAAACTCAGTATCTTTTGGAGAAAGGAGAAGTGAGTTCAATAGTTTTTAAAATATAAAAATAATATCTATAAATAGCTGAAGTTCATGAGTACCCTTTAGGTAAACTGATCAATAGAGCTTTTTTTTTAAGCTTTTTTTCAAACATATGCATGGATAATTTTTCAACTTTGACCTTTGCAAAACTTTGTGTTCCAAATTTTCGTTCCTTCCTTTTTCCCCTCCCCTAGATGACAAGTAATCCAATATATGTTAAACATTTTAAAAATATGTTATACCCTTTGGTCCAGCAGTGTTTCTCCTGGGCTTATATCCCAAAGACATCTTAAAGAAAGAAAAGGGACCTACATGTGCAAAAATATTTGTGGCAGCCCTTTTTGTGGTGGCAAGAAACTGGAAACTGAGTGGATACCCATCAATTGGAGAATGGCTGAATAAATTGTGTATACGAATGTTATGGAATATTATTGTTCTATAACAAATGATCAGCAGGAGGATTTCAGAGAGGCCTGGAGAGACTTACATGAACTGATGCTAAGTGAAATGAGCAGAACCAGGAGATCATTATATATGGCAACAAGAAGATTATATGATGGTCAATTTTGATAGACGTGACTCTCTTCAACAATGAGATAATTCAGGCCAATTCCAATGATCTTGTGATGAAGCGAGACATCTACACCCAGAGGACTATGGAAACTGAGTGTGTCATGTTCACTCTTTTTGTTTATTGTTTGCTTGCATTTTATTTTCTTTCTCATTTTTTTCATGTTTGATTTGATTTTTCTTGTGCAGCAAGATAAATGTATAAATATATATGCATATATTCTATTTAACATATATTTCTTTTTATTATTATTATTATTATTATAGCTTTTTATTTACAAATTATATGCATGGGTAATTTTACAGCATTGACACTTGCCAAACCTTGTGTGCCAATTTTCCCCTCCTTCTACCCATCCCTTCCCCCCAATGTCAGGTTGACCAATACATATATTTAACATGTATTTCTATCGTGTTTAACATATATTGGATTACTTGGAAGGGGTAGGGGAAGAGGAGGGAAAATTGGAACACAAGATTTTGCAAGGGTTAATGTTGAAAAATTATCCATGCATATGTTTTGAAAATAAAAAGCTTTTAAAAATATATTAAATCAGAGGAAGAAATTTGTGACTAAAGACGAACCAGAGACCATTATTGATCACAAAATAGAAAATTTTGATTACATCAAATTAAAAAGCTTCTGTACAAACAAAACTAATGTAAACAAGATTAGAAGGGAAGCAACAAACTGGGAAAACATCTTCACAGTTAAAGGTTCTGATAAAGGCCTCATTTCCAAAATATATAGAGAGCTGACTCTAATTTATAAGAAACCAAACCATTCTCCAATTGATAAATGGTCAAAGGATATGAACAGACAATTTTCAGATGATGAAATTGAAATCATTACCACTCATATGAAAGAGTGTTCCAAATCATTATTAATCAGAGAAATGCAAATTAAGACAACTCTGAGATACCACTACACACCTGTCAGATTGGCTATGATGACAGGAAAAAATAATGATGAGTGTTGGAGGGTATGTGGGAAAACTGGGACACTGATACATTGTTGGTGGAGCTGTGAATGAATCCAATCATTCTGGAGAGCAATCTGGAATTATGCCCAAAAAGTTATCAAACTGTGCATACCCTTTGATCCAGCAGTGTTTCTACTGGGCTTATACCCTAAGGAGATACTAAAGAAGGGAAAGGGACCTGTATGTGCCAAAATGTTTGTGGTAGCCCTGTTTGTAGTGGCTAGAAGCTGAAAACTGAGCGGATGCCCATCAATTGGAGAATGGTTGGGTAAATTGTGGTATATGAATGTTATGGAATATTATTGTTCTGTAAGAAATGACCAGCAAGATGAATACAGAGAAGCTTGGAGGGAATTAAATGAACTGATGCTAAGTGAAATGAGCAGAACCAAGAGATCATTATATACGTCAACAACGATACTGGATGAAGATGTAATCTGATGGAAGCGGATTTCTTTGACAAAGAGACCTAATTCAGTTTCAATTGATCAATGATGGACAGAAGCAGCTACACCCAAAGAAAAAAAAACACTGGGAAATGAATGTAAACTGTTTACATTTTTGTTTTTCTTCCCGGCTTATTTCTACCTTCTGAATCCAATTCACCCTGTGCAACAAGAAAACTGTTTGGATCTGCACACATACATTGTATCTAGGATATACTAGGACATATTCAACATATATAGGACTGCTTGCCATCTAGGGGAGGGTGGAGGGTGGGAGGAAAAATCGGAACAGAAGTGAGTGCAAGGGATAATGTTGTAAAAAAAATTACCCTGGCATGGATTCTGTCAATAAAAAGTTACTATAATAAAAAAAAAAAAAAAACATTTCTTTACAAAAATATATATATATTAAATCTAATATATGCATATACATTTATACAATTATTTTGTGGACAATAAAAATCAGATGAAAAAGGAAAAAAATGACAAAAAGAGTGAAAATGCTGTATTATGATTCATCTTCAGTTCCCACAGTCCTCTCTCTGAATGCACATACCTCTCTTCATCACAAGACCATTGGAACTAGCCTGAATCATCTAATTGTTGAAAAAAAAGCCACATGCATCAGAATTGATCATTACATAATTTTGTTGCTGTGTATAATCATCTCCCGGTTCTGCTCATTTCACTCAATATCATTTCATGCAAGTCTCTCCAGGCTTCTCTGAAATCATTTTGTTGGTCATTTTTTATAGAACAATAATATTCCTTATCATTCATATACCATAACTTATTCAGCCATTCCCCAACTGATGAGCATCCACTTAGTTTCCAGTTTCTTGCCACTATAAAGAGGGCTGCCACAAACATTTTTGCACACACAGGTCCCTTTCCCTCCTTTAAGATCTCTTTAGGATACACGCCCAGTAGAAACTAGATCAAAGGGTATGCACACTTTAATAGCCCTTCGGACATAGTTCCAATTTTCAATAGAACTATTTCTATGGAAGTCTGTGCGTTTTTCCCCAAGGTTCCTTTTCAACTAATGTTAATTTTCTTTTGTTTCTTGATCTAAATCCAATATATGTGTACATATTTATACAATTATCTTCCTGTACAAGAAAAATCAAATCAAAAAGGAAAAAAATGAGAAAAAAAATGCAAGCAAACAACAAAAGAAGTGAAAATGCTATGTTGGGATCCACATTCAGTTCCCACAGTCCTCTCTCTGGCCAACTAGTTTTTAAGGGCTGTCCACGTTGTCCTGATATTATGCTCTTCACCATGAAGCCCAAGGCCATTACTATTGAAAATCACAAATTGTTATGGAATATTACTGTTCTGTAAGAAATGACCAACAGGATGATTTCAGAAAGGCCTGGAGAGACTTACACGAACTGATGCTGAGTGAAATGAGCAGGACCAGGAGATCATTATATACTTCAACAACAATACTAGATGATGACCAGTTCTGATGGATCAGGCCATCCTCAGCAACGAGATCAACCAAATCATTTCTAATGGAGCAGTAATGAACTGAACTAGCTATACCCAGAAAAAGAACTCTGGGAGATGACTAAAAACCATTACATTAAATTCCCAATCCCTATATTTATGCACACCTGCATTTTTGATTTCTTTCACAAGCTAATTGTACAATAATTCAGAGTCTGATTCTTTTTGTACAGCAAAATAATGTTTTGGTCATGTATACTTATTATGTATCTAAGTTATATTTTAATATATTTAACATCTACTGGTCATCCTGCCATTTAGGGAGGGTGGGAGGTAAGAGGTGAAAAATTGGAACAAGAGGTTTGGCAATTGTTAATGCTGTAAAGTTACCCATGTATATATCCTGTAAATAAAAGGCTATTAAATAAAAAAAAAAAAAAAAAAAAAAAAAAAAATCACAAATTGTATAAGTTTCTTGAGGATAAAGAATGTTTCACTTTTACAAGATCCTCTGTGCCTGGTACATAGCAGTTGGTTTATAAATATTTAATGACCTATTGAATCAATATCAATAGGTACAAAACCAATTAACACTTCCAAATACTAGCCAGTATGATATCTTTTGCTCAGGCATTTGTTTTGTCGGAAGTGGGAGAAGTTGATGACTTGGGAGCCTTTTGTTTTGCTGATGAACTACACCAAAACTAATCCCGGGCTGCAAAATAATGTAAAATTATAAAGTAGGCTAAGCTTAATGGTATTCTTTTCCTTACTAGGCTTCTCTCCAACCTTCCTTCTAAGATTTGTCCCAGCCCTAAATCTGGAATTCTATGAATTGCCTACATGATGACTTAATTGACCTTCCCTTCCCTGAAATGTATTCCACCCCAAAGGAAAATCTCAATGGAATTCTTTCTCCAGGGCCTGAATCCCATGCTGCAAGCAACTGATCTATCCATGGAGATCTCCACATAAAGAGCTTTCCAGAAAACTGAAGGTCACCACTTTAGGCACCAAAGTTCTTTTATTTTAGCCATTTTTTGATGGAAATCTTTAAAAAAATGTAAATAATTCGAGATTACTGTCTTTCCTCTTTAGGGAATAGTGATGACAATCTATCCTTTCAAAGAAGACTTAGGGGCATGATTAGAGACAACGTAAGAATATACTTTCATGTCAGGGTTAAAATATTTTTGTTCCTTCTCTGAGCCTTCTTCTGACAATCTCTCTCTCTCTCTCTCTCTCTCTCTCTCTCTCTCTCTCTCTCTCTCTCTCTCTCTCTTTCTCTTTCTCTCTCTCTCTCTCTCTCTCTCTCTGCCTTTTGGTTTACTCCTTTGAATTGAGAGCTGGGAAATCAGATAACCAAATCTTGCTAAGAATAGGAGACACTTGGGCTCAGTGTGAGGACCTAAGTAAGGGATGCAGTACATGGTTTTAGTGTTGCCTCTTAGGGTTAGATACTGTGATAGCTATTTGCAGAAGAAGGCTTTGAAACTTTTTTCTACTGCTTTAAGACTGAACTCCAGATGTTTCCTACAGGAAACCTTCCCTTTTCCTTCTTAATTCCAGTGCCTTCCCTCTGTTAATTATTTCCTACTTGTCCTGTATATAGCTTGCTTGTAGCCAGCTATGTGGCACGGGTCTGCAGTCAACAAGACCAATTTATTCTGGAGTTCAAATCTGTCCTCAGACATTTACTAACTGTATGACCCTGGGGAAGTTACTTAACCCTGTTTGCCTCAGTTTACTCATCTGTAAAATGAGCTGAAGAAGGAAACCATTCCTCTACCTTTGCTGAGAAAACCCTAAAATAGGGTCACAGAGAGTAGGACTAAACCAATTGAACAACAACAAACTTACTTTGCCTTTATTTATTTGTATGTTGCCTCTCCCATTAGGCAGGGCAGGGACTAGTGCTTAGCCTGAGTATCTGGCTTATAGTATACACTTAATAAAAGTTTGAATTGAATTGAATATTTTAAAATCTCTAAGACAGATCCTTGAATAAGGGTGGAATAAGAGTTGTTCCTCCTAAGGGTATTTACATTTTAATGGAGGAAAATGGCTAAACTGAAGATGTAGCTGAGATGTTGGCTTACAATTCTGTCTCTATTTCTCTACTTAATTTCCTGTGTGATCTTGGCCCTGTTCTTTTACTTTTGTGGACCTCAATAAAATGAAGATATTAGACAGATGATTTATATGTTGCCTCCCAGCTCTAGTGATTTATGATTGTATAAGTCTTTTGGAATAATAAGAGTTAAAATTGTAAAGGGCTGGTGAGGTCACTTTGATTAACTTTCTGATTTTACAAATGAGTAAACTGAGGCTTATGGACTTGTTCAGGATCATACAAGTGATAACTATTACGTGTTAAAATCAGAATTTGAACGCATGTCTCCACTATTCTGCACTGACTCTTTGAGCTGGGATTTGATCTGCAAGTCAGTTCATCTGCTGCTCACTAGCTGGGTGACCTGAGCAAGTCCCTTAACCCAATTTGCCTTAGTTTTCTCATCTGTAAAATGAACTGAAGAAGCAAATGGCAGACCACTCTAATATCTTTGCCAAGAAAACCCCAAATGGGGTCATGAAGAGTCAGACAAGACTGAAATGACTGAACAGTAACAACAATATTCATTCTCTCATACCCTACCATTCTCACAGACAAAAAAAAGTCTTGGAGATATAAAGGGGATAGTGAGGAAACTTCAGGGATCATAACAGGTAGTAGAGGAGATAATTGATATGGAGTGGGAGGTCCACTTTCCCCAGAAACCTCAAATTCGAAGGCAACTTCCTGCCTCCTTATAGGGGAGGAAGGAAAAAAGAAAAAAAGCACTTATTAAGCATTTGTTATTTGTCAGGCACTATGCTAAGAGCTTTACAAATATAGCTCATTTAATTGGAAGCAAACAAACCTGGAAAGTAGATACTTTCATTATTCTCACTATAAATAAGAAAACTGAGGCAGAGGATAAATGACTAGGGTCACATAATAAGTATTTGAGGTTACATTTGAATTCAGATGCTAGTAGTGTGCCATTTCTTTTTGACTTTTGGCTGGTTATCCCTAAAGAAAATAGAATAGAGGTCAAAGAGAATTTTGGGAGAAGGAAGAACAGATACTACTCCTTAAGGTATTGACTTGTGGAGGATTAGAGAATAAAATCAGAGAGCCATCTGCATCCAGAGAGAGAGGACTATGGGAACAGAATATAAATCACAACATGGTAATTTCATCTTTGTTGTCATTTGCTTGCTTGTTTTTTTCTTTCTCATTTTTTTCCCTTTTGATATAATTTTTCTTGTGCAGCCTGATAAATATGGAAATATATTTAGAAAAAACTATACATGTTTAGCATTGGATTACTTACTGTCTAGTGGAGGAAGGAGGTAAGGAGGGAGGAAGAAAAATTTGGAATATAAGATTTTGCAAGGTTTTGAATGTTGAAAATTATTTTGCATGTATTTTGAAAAATAAAAAAAAAAACCTATTTTTTAAAAAAAAGAATAAAACCATCTTGATTTTATCTACTTGGGCTGGTCAGGTTCCCTAGAGTAGTCTCTAGCAATTCACTAGGATCATAGGATCATACACATAGAACTAAAAGGGAATTCGAAGATCATCTAGGCTAAGCAGATCATTTTGCAGGTTAAGACTGAAGCCCAGGGAAGTTAAGTGATGTATCTGTGGTCACCTGAGAAATGGTTTTTGAGGTCTGTTGGTCATTCTTTTCTTTTCTTTTTTTTCTTTCTTTTTCTTTTTTTGCTGAGGCAGTTCGGGTTAAGTGACTTGCCCAGGATCACACAGCTAGAAAGTATTAAGTGTCTGAGGCGGGATTTGAACTCAAGTCCTCTTGACTTCAGGGCCTGTGTTCTATCCACTGTGCCATCTAGCTGTCCCTGTCAGTCATTTTTTTTCAACAAAATTTATAATAGAAGTATTTATTAGACTCTGTTATAACATTTTATTTTATTTTAGGTTATATGTATACATGCATTTTTTTTTTTTTTTTACATATTTCCATGAGTCATGTTGGGAGAGAAAAATTAGAACAAATTGCCTCATTCTCCCCCCCCTCCAAAAAAAAAACTTAAAAAAACAAAAAACAAAGTAAGGGATTGGATTAGATTAGGAGATCTTCATCTTTTTTTTTTTTCACCATGGATTCCTTTGGTAATTTGGTCAAACACATGCACCTCTTCTCAAAATAATTGCATAAAATAAAATACAAAGAATTACAAAGAAAACCAATTATATTAAAATAGTTATTAATTTTTTTGTTTTGTTTTGAGAACTCTTGGATTATGTAGCCTCTGAGTTTGATTTCAACTCTAAATCCTATGATCTTGATTTAACCCCAAGATATTTAAACACCAGATAACACTATAATATTAAGAAAACAATTTAGAAAATGTCTTTTGTATATTTCATCTTGGGGAAGGGAAAGGACACTTCCTTATCTCTTCATCCTTAATTCCTTTACTCTCACAGTAAAAGTAAGTTAGCTTTTATTTTAAAAAAAAAACTTTATTTTTCAAAATATATGCAAAGATAGTTTTCATCATTCACTGCTGCAAAACCTTGTGTTACAATTTTTTTCCATCCCTTCCCCATCTCTTCCTTCCCTTAGGCAGCAAATAATCCAATATAGGTTAAACATGTACAATTCTTCTAAATATATTTCCACATTTATCATGCTACACAAGAAAAATCAGATCAAAAGGGAAAAAAATAAGAAAGAAAAAAACAGGCAATTAAACAACAACAAAAAAAGTGAAAATACTATGTTGTGATCCACATTGTCCCCATAATCCTCTCTGTGGTTGCAAATGATTCTCTCCATCACAAGTGTATTGGAAATCAAACTAGTCTTTATATGCCTACTGGGAAAACTTCTTTATATATATGTGTATATATATATATATATATATATATATATAAAAATATAAATTATTATATATATATATTCAGGGTCTTGTTCACTATATAAATTTTATACATTAAATTAAATTCAAAATATATATGTAGATAATTTTTGACATCCACCCCTACAAAAACCTATGTTATGATTTTTTCCCTGCCTTCACCAACATGTGCAATTTCTATACACATATTTACACAAATGGCATGTTGTGCAAGAAAAATCAGATCCAACAGCAACAAAAAGAGTTAAAATATTATGTTGTGGTCCACATTCAGTTCCCACTGTTCTCTCTCTGGGTTCAGATGACTTTCTTTATCACAAAACCATTGGAACTGGTCTTAATCACTTCATTGTTGATGAAAGCCATGTGCATTAGAATTGATCATCATCTAATCTTGCTGTTGCCCGTGTATAATGACCTCCCGGTTCTGCTCATTTCACTTAACATCAGTTTGTGCAAGTCTCTCCAGGCCTCTCTGAAATCATCCTGCTGATTGTTTCTTATAGAACAATAATATTCCATAACATTCATATACCATAACTTGTCCAGCCATTTTCCAATTGATGAGCATCCACTCCAATGTTCCTTTAAGAGGTCTGAAGTCTATATGGTCCCCTGATAGAAGGAATAATTGGAATAAAATATTGGAATTAGAAATCAGGCCCTTTTCTAGTTTTCCTGCAAAATAATTTGTTCTCCCTAATGATAATAAATCAATAACATTTAAAAAATACCTACTAAGTGCTAGGTACTGTCCTAAGTGCTGGAGATACAAATATAGGTAAAAGACCTGCTCTCAAGGTTTGATAGGTATGAGAAGTCATGTTTGCACAGGGGGAAACAAGGACCTAGACTGTAAAATGAAATTATAGGCAATGAAAAATCCTTGCCCACCTTACCACTGGTTCTGATTTTGGAAGTTGTTAACTTCTTTATCTCTGTGGATTTTGTCACAATCCACACCTTTCTGTTTCTGCCTGGCTGTATGTGGTAAAGTCCCTTTGGGTCGGTCTATCAACAAGGAGTTATTGAGTGTTTTAATGGGCTGGAGCTGAATGTAGAGAAAAGGCAGTGTGTACAGTACCTTTCATATAGGAGTTGCTAAGGAAATATTTATTAACAGAATCAAGGATATTTTAGTTGGATGCTGTTTGTTGAATTCATGTTGAGTGGTTGAAATTGGCTTCTCATTTGCTTTTGAATATAGTTCAAGGTGTTTGTTCTGATTAATGAGAGTTCAGTATGGCATGTCAGTCTGCAGAAGATTAAAACATTGATTTGGGAGTTAAAAGAATGCTCTGAAAGGTTCTGACCACCAAGTTTATTTAAATCCATTTGAAATGGGTGAAAAATGTTCAATTCAAGCTCACATCCTATTCAGTTTGGGGTCTGAATCACTTGGCAACTGAGTTCTATAAATGGCTAAACTGTATATGTAAAGAATCAAAAGAAAGCTTCTAGCACATTGGATGGACTGTGTATGGAGAAAGGCAAAGATGACAATTCTATAAGATAAGATGGCACAAAGAAAAATGACAGATGGCTATCTTTACTAGTGAATGGAATTTCCACAGTAGTAAGGAGGTGTGATAAATTAATGGCTGAAGTAAGAGGGTCTGTATACAAATCTTGTTTTCTGATGCTTACTACATGTGTGACCCTGAAAAAAATACTTTAACCTTGCTTCTTGTACAAAGAGGAACTTAGATTTGATGACTTCTGAGATCGCTTCCAACTCAGGATCTCTAATATCTTAAGAGTCCAGATTCATTGAAATATCTGCTCAGATCTATTCCAATCACTGCATCTCACTAAGGCTTGGATGTCAGCAGCAGAAGTTGGGCATATTTAAATTATACTATGCACTTAGAGTAAGGGTTAAATGTCTGATCTGTAGTCAGAATAAATTCAAGACTTGCCTCTGGTATATACTGGCTATGAATTGCACAAAAGATACTGATTGGTATTGGTAGAAGTAGCTTCTTCATAGGAAGCTCCCTATACCAATGAAATCATAATTCCAGTTCAGAAAACCAAATGTCCTGGGCACTGTGCTAGATCCCAACCTATAAAATAAAAGAATTTCTGCCTATAGGAAGCTTCCATTTAATAGGAAGAAACAACATGGCCATTTGTTGTTATTCAGTCTTTTTTTTTTTTTTTTCAATATTGTCTGACTTTTCATGACCCCAGGTTTTCTTGGCAAAGATATTGGAGTGATTTGCCATTTCCTTTTTTTATCCTGTGTCAACATGATTTGTTTTCTCCATCAAACTTTGAAAGCAGGTCTTCTACTTATTTTTACATCCCCAGAACTTAGGACAGTGCCTAGCACTTAGTAGGCACTTTTAAAAATGTTTATTGATTGATTAATTATTGATTGATTGATTAAGAGGAACAAATTATTTTGCAGGAAAACTAGGAAAGGGCCTGATTTCTCTATCTCATTCCCAAATATTGAATTAAACTTTTGTATCCTCAGAGATTTACAAATTGAAAGGGCTTAATAATTTAGATTAAATTTGATGTCCTCTCTGCATACAGTGAAAACATGTCAATCGACAATCAAGACAAGCTAAAGTTCCCACAGATCTTCTGTTTCTTTTTTTATAGGACTGGGGAGACTCTTGTGGTTTATCTGGGGATAGAGGAGAACACATCTGAAATCGAACTACAATTCTCTGTCTGTCTTCATTGAATTTTCCCCTTTAGTCTTTCCTCTAAAACTTTGCTTTGTTGGCCTTTGAGGTCCACTGCTGTTAGTTATTTGTTTACCTGTTGAGTAAGTGATCTCTGATGTCTGAATTCCAATGACTAGTTTGTAAGCCTGCTCAATCTGATACATTGCCAGGAGACCTGAGTGTTAGACACACTTTTACTTCAAAAATATTTTTTAAATTTAAATTTTGTTTTTCAATTAACAAATATTTATTTTTTCTATTTCTCATTTATCTCCCCCATTTAAAAGAGAAAAAAAAAACCCTCTTGTAACAAATATGCATAATCAAGTAAACAAATTCCCATATTTTGCATGTAGAAAAATGCATATTTCTTTTCCTTCATCTTGTACCCATCATGTCTGTCAGGAGATGGGTAGCATGCTTTAATCATCAATTCTCTGGATTAGTTATTGCATGGATCAGGGCTCTTAAGTCTTTCAAAATTATTTACACACACTTTTCTAAAAGACACAGAAAGCAAATTCTATGACTATGCAAACTTGCTCATGTTATTAAAACAAAAATATGCTATACTAGCCAATTTTTTTAACTGGACAAGTTTGGCAAATGCAGATTTTCATTATCTCCAAAATTGAGACAAATATTTATTGGGGGAAAAGTTAGAGAGGGAACTGGGGAGGAATCTTTTTTAAAAATTATATATTTTTTTTTATTAAAGCTTTTTATTTACAAAACATATGCATGGGTAATTTTTCAGCATTGACCCTTGCAAAACCTTCTGTTTCAAATTTTCCCCTCCTTCCCCCCACTTCTTCCCCTAGATGGCAGGTAGTTGGGGAGGAATCTTAATGAAAAAAATTGGGAAACAGATGAGGTTACTCATCCAGGTAGCTTCATGGCAAAATCCAGATTCTGTGGGAAACAGGTTTTTCCAAAGACCAGGATGAATTGCTGTGCTAGCAAAAGAAGGGTTTTTATTTTTCCACAAAAGATCAAGGAAAATGGATTTTAAAAATGTAAACATTCCTTTGTGGTGTTTGTAGCTTCTCTAATACAGAAGGACAAAGGTCTTGGAGCTTAAAGTAAAAGACAGGAACAGGGTATAGATAACAGCTCTCCTACAGGCGGATTGTAATCTAAATACCACAGGAAAAAATACACTAGACATAAAAACACTGACTGAGATGGTAGATAAATATCAGAATTAGGAGACTATTCTCATTTTCTTTTTCGTTCTTAGGAGTTAAGAAAGGTGGTTTGAAAACGAATGATTCCTGAGAGTGGGGAAATAGGGGAGAAGGGAATAATAAAAAATCAAAAATAAATGCAAAATATGTACCAAAAAAAGGAAGAATGACTCCATCAACAAACACTTATTAACTACCAACTGTATGCCAAACTCTGTGCTAAGCACTGGGATTGTGCACATTTTTAAGGAATTTCCATTCTAACAGGAGAGACATAAAAGTACACACAAAATAATTTAGGGAAAAGGAGGGATGAATTTAACAACTGGAAAGATTTCATGTAGACACTTAATAAGACCATAGATTTAGAGCAGAAAGAAAACTGAAAAGCTTAATTCTGACAATAATCAGGGATTCTAAAAAGTAAGGAAGGTGTATATTTTAGGCATGAAGATTAGCTTATATTATGCATAGAAATGGTTAATACAATGTCATATGTGAGAAAGAGCAAAAATTACGTATTTAGCTGAATTGTAGGGCGAAGGAAATCATGAATGGGAAAGCTGGAAAGGTAAGAGACAACTATGTTGTGTAGGGCTTTAAATGTCAATCAAAGATGTATCCCATGTGATCCTAGAGGCAAGGGAGCTACTGCAGTTTATTGATTAGGAGACAGTCAAACTTGCATTTCAAACAAATTATTTTGGTACCTGAGTACCAGACTGAAGAAGCTTAAGGCAAGGAGACCAAAGGAGCTAATGAAATACTTTGATGTTCACACAAAGACAGTGGGAGAATCATTTGGAATCAGAGAGGCCCTGATAAATAGGCAGATTTTAGAGCTGTGAAGAAACTTAAATTAAACACTTAATTCAACTTCCTCATTTTACAGATGAGGAACCTAATAAGACTTTTGGAGTTTAAATGACTGTCCCAAGTTTACACAGTCAGTAGCGAGATCAGGACAAGACTCTCAGTATCCTGTATTTTTCAACAGCTAACACAACAGACATTCCTTAAAAAAAGAAAAGACAGAAACTGAGGCAAGAAAGTGAGGATAAATTATTTGCCCAAGATACACACAAAGAAAAGTTCTAAATTTTAAAAATGGTTTTTTCAGATATCTTAGAGTGAATCGAATTGAATGCACTAACCAGTATCTGGATTAACTTCTCAGAAATCAGTCATTAACAGAGTCAGGTAAATTGAAATGTCTGAAAGGCAATTGATTCAGGGGCCACCTGCAGACATGGTTAGTTTGCATGTCATTCCTTTCATACACAGGAAGCCCGAAGACCAATTAGGTTCAGTGTTCTTGACCAGAATCCAAGATCATCTTTGAACCATGAAATGTTAATGCTTCCTTTTGCTGTGATATCACTTCCCTCCCCTTCCCCCCACTGTGATTTGATTAGTGTAGGAGCTCCCATTCAGGAACTTACTCTACTACAGCAGATTGGCACTTGTTCTTCAATTTATAGGCTATGATCAATAATGACTTTAGAAAATGAAACTTCAGGTTCTATTTTTAGTGTTGGAAAAGTGTTGTGGATTTCAAAGAAAATGAAGATCAATCAATCAATAAGCATTTATTAAGTGTCAACTGTATTCCAGGTTCTGTGCAAAGCAATTGGGATATAAACGCTAGGATGATAACAGTGATGATAATAACAAACCCCCCAAATAGTCCCTGCTCTTAGGGACTCTAAGAGCTCCCAAGTCATTTGTGGTTTATCTCCCTTGTCAGAGTGTATACAAAGCCATAATTTTGCTCTGGCTCTTTCTAAATAATTTGTGACCAAAGGGAAAAAGTAAATTCAAAACATCCTTTTAAGTCAAGCCTTTGGCACATGAAACATGGGTTCCACTGTTGGCTATAACTACACCGCCCACTTGTCTCCTGAGCCCTTCTGTGTCAACTGTCTCCAAGAAGTTGTCTGGATGGGTTGGCCGGGAAACGGACAAGGATGCCACGAGTGGGGCATGGTGAGTTCATACCCTGAATGATAGGCAGTGTTTACAACAGGTACATTGTGCAAACCAGGTAGGCAGCTAAACTTGTGAAACTCGTTCTAAGGCAGAAACAAGAACAGATGACCAAAAAAAAAAAAAAAAAAAAAAAAAAAAGGGTTTTGGGGAACCTGTACTACTTCTGACTACAGCCTCTGAGGACAAGAACAATTTTAATTATAAATGGAAAGAACTCCCCCTTTTCCTCCTTCTATCAAAGATCTGTCAGGTTTGGAGTGGGGAGGGGGAGAAAGGAGAGGTACTCCATTTGCTCAACAGCCATCGTCAGGGCTGTGCTTGTGACAGACAGAAACACGGCTGTGAATAGAAAGTCTATCATAAGGGTTCTTAAATATGAAAGTGAAGTTGGAACAAAGAACAGGCATCAAGCCCACTTCCCCTGTTCAAGATTATGCAGCATGTCACTAGTGCCAACGTTCCCATAAATCCCAGCAGCAATTGGCAGTTATATCTCACTAATGTGACTTAACGGCTTTGAAACCCTGCCCAGAACTTCACGGCATTCCATATTACCACCTCATCACAGGGGAATGAACTTTATCTCTAAGATTTTAAGTGTGTTTGCTTTTAAAATGATTTGCTGCGCTCAACAATTATCAAATTTCCTAAATTAAGTCTGATCTCTTGTTGTAATTATGTATCTTGCAATTATAACAAGAGGAATGCCTCATCGAGGGAAACTCAGATCTATTTGTCTAGTACTGGAAAGAATATCAGACTTGGAGTCAGAAGGCAAGTATTTGAATCCTGACTCTGGCACTTCTTACCTTTGTCACAGTAGGTAAATCACCTAATGTCTCTGAGTCTCAGTTCCTTCATCTGTAAAATGGGGATACTAACAGTACATCAGAGGAAATTGATTTCTAAACTTTAAGCACTATACAAATTGAGAGAAGTGGTCTGCTGGTAAATATTTAATAACCAGCTCTCTGAAAAAGTTTACATGTATTTTAAGCTTAATCTATATCATTATGGTTTTCTCTATCACTTTCTTAAGCCTTAGCTAGTCACCAAAATAAATCATTCCCCAATTTGTAGCATTATTGATTTCTGAGATAAATTGATTTCACTGAAAATTTAATAACCAGATCTGGTTCAAGTTGACAACAGCACACTTGGTAAAAAACATTATCAAAGAAATATGATGAAAAAGGAGATAGGGTTCTAATACATGGTGTAAGTAAGGGGAAAACAGAAGGTTGAGTCCTAATGCAACACAAAAGGACATGCATTTTCCTACATTAAAGATTTTCTACATATTGCATGGATTCTGTATAGATGCTAATGGAAATCTAGGAACAAATATAACATAGGATGAAAAGGCATGGGGAAATGGTGCTCACACCAACAAAGGGAGGACCAGATGCTGAATTATTCCTGTGATGTTCCTAAGTATCTTAGATTTCCAAATAATCCAACAATTGGTGATAAGTATTGATTAAACACAATATGTACTTGGGACTTTTAGGCACTCTATATCAACAGCATACCTCCTTCCTACTTTCTAAGAACTTAGAATCTAGTCAGAAATTCTTCTAAACAAACCCCAACTCTAACCCTATTTTCTTTCTTCTATTTTTCACTCCCAATTCCCCTAATCTTAACCCCTATTTTCTTTCTTCTGTCTTTCACTTCCAATTTCCCTAATCTCAACCCCAATTTACTTCACCCTCATCTTCTTATTCTGGATCCTGTCTCCACTTTTAATGACTGCAGAAAAAATTTTAAATAAATTCACAAATTATCAAATAATCTCAAATGGACTAAACATGCTATAGGAATCCAGAAAAGGAAACCAGGGAAGGAAGCTTTGTGAAGAAGGTAATATTTTAAAATGGGAAGGATTGGAATTGGCAGAAGGGGAAGAAGAGGGCTTTGTAAGTGAGATGAAAGATGGAGAAGTAGGAAGGGACCTGGAGTTCCTTGGAGTTTGGCTTGGGAAAAATTTGAGACTTTCCACTCTGTTAGTTGAAATTTCTCTCTGGATTTCTCCCCACCCCCAACTTCGTCCTTTGCAAAAATTCCTTTCATCTGTCTTGGTCAGGTGGGTAGGACCTTCTTTACCCCATGACCCCTTCACTGCTTTCCCCCTCCCCCTCAAAAAACTATCACTAGGTTGCTTTTGAAGGACACAAGAGTGTGTGTGAGAAGAATAGGCCTCCTATGTTTTTAAAGGAGGAATATATTTAAAATGAGACACATCAAAAGTAATAGGTGAAAAATGTTTATATTTGAAAAGTGCTTTTGCTTTGATCCCTTTTTCTATATTTTAAGAGGTTGACAAATGTGCCCTCTGTAGTTTGGCTTCAAATATCTTCAGGACACAGAGCACTTTATTCAATGGGAAACTCATTTGATCCTACATTAGCTGGTCCCTCAGATCCCCAAAAGCTGGGGATCATGGAATAAGAAGGGTGCTTGTTATTTTTGTCTCAGAGGTCACTGGTCCTGAAGCATCCTTCAAGAGAAAAGAGAGAAAAAAACCAAGACTGAAGTATGGGGACTTGTCTCCTGTGAATCATTTTGTTTCTTCTGAGGGATGGACACTGGACTTAGAAAAAAATAAAAATTATGATTTTCCTTGTTTGGAGAATTCATGACAAAGTAAATTCTTTCTATCTCTATCTTTTTGTTTCCTTTCTCTTCTCTCTCCTTTCTCTGTCTCTCTGTTTCTGTCTCTGTCTCTCTGTCTTTCTATCTGTCTCTCTCCCTTCCTTCCTCTCTCTGTCTCTTCCTCTCATAGTCTTAGAAAACTCCCTAGAATTTTAAGAGGTTAAGTGACTTGTTCAGGATCACACTGTTAAACTCTATCAAGAAACAAGGCTTGAGCAATGAATAGCGTGCTAATCAATTTGCCATGCTGTCTCTCTGAGGAATAGGGATATTTGATTTTTTCCTTTTCACTGAATCATATTGAGATACTTTTCCATGCAGATTACATTTCTCAGATATCTCTCTCTTGCCTTTCTGTTCCATGAAGGCACCTTGAATCTTTTCATTGTGGTTGTTGTGTGCTAATACCCTTGACCACACTGTTCAAGGAAGTCTCTTGCAAAGGAAAATGCATTGAGAGAGTTGTTGAAGACAGGTGATAACTTTCTACCAGGCACACGAGCTTTGTTTCCCTGGGCTCTTTAGCATTCAAACTTCAAAGACCTTTTTAATCTTTTTTGAAGGCAAAAACTCTTGATATCAATTCCCACCAATTCACAAATGTAGATTAAAAATATTTAAACCAGATATCAAATGTTCCTAAGCCCTACCCCTATTATTAGTTCTGAAGCCATCTACTCATACTACAACTACCATAGCTAGTTAAGGCTTTTTCCACCTCTTACCGAGAACATTTCCATGCCTTCCTTGCACCAAGTTCTCTTTCCTTCAACACATCCTTCAGATAGGTGCTAAATGGATATTCTTAAAGAATGGGTCTGACTGACTATACTCAAGAAAATCCAGTGGCTCCCAACTACCTTTCAAATAAAGCACAAACTTCTATTTGGTATTTGAAATTCTTCATGATATACCTCTTGGCTTTCTTTCTGGAATGATTACTTTAAAAAATTCTATATAATTCAAGCCAGTCTGCTTGCTGTTCCTTATACAACATAGTCCATATTCCAATTCTGGACTTTTATAGATTGTTTCTGTCTTCTATACCTGAAATACTCCTTCTTTCTCATCTTTATAGATTGTACCTCTTTTCATTATAGGACTTATAATATGGATGTGTAATTATAAAATTTGAGCTAAAACCTTCTATTTTTATTTTAAAATCTTTTCTCTCTTGTTTGACTTATTTTGAATCTGAAGTAACTGATTTCTAGATTTAAATGTATGTTGGCCAAATTTACTTTACATTTTCTGTTTATCGTTTTGCCTAATTTTATTATCCCTTCCATAGACAGTACGAGATACATTTTAAACTAGAATTGGGGAAAGAGACAAGTTGAGGGAGAGAAAGAAAACCTAATTTCAGGACAAGGAGCAGCAAGTCTGATAGAAGATGCATGATTTGGGCTTTAATGGAAATGGCCCTCTTGGACCTTCAGTCTTTTGAGGACTATATGTGCATTTTTGATGGATGATGGATTTTTGATCACCAGATTGAACTTGCCAACAGAGGAGTGCATGATAATAGGAGAATAATAAAGGATCTTGAGAGAGTAGAATGAGGTAATGTTAAAATGTGTACTTGCTAAAAACAGAACGGTCCATCTGTCCAAAGTGATGATAGTCAGCAGGCACCAACACTCTCAGGAGAGCCCAGAAGCAGGGCTTGGGGAGATAACATCCCCAGCTCCTCACCAATATTCACTACTGTTCTCAGAACTGCTGGCATGGGCAGGGAAGTATTTCCATGAATGTTCAGATGGGATAGGGAAGGTGGTGAATTCACCCTTGGACTGCTGAAAAATACAGACAGGCCCAGAGAGAGAGCGAGAGCATTGAATTTAGGATCAGAGATTAAGAATAAGAAGGAAACATAAAAATCAATATTTTTAACTTAATATTTTACAAATGAGGTAAACTGAGGCTCAGAGAGACAAAGTAGCAGTTAAGTGGTGTAGTGGATAGAGTGCCAGGCCTAGAGTCAGGAAAATTCATTTTCTTGAATTCAAATATGGCTTCAGATACATACTAACAAGTTAATTTTTGCTTCAGTTTCCTAATCTGTAAAATGATCTAGGGAAAGAAATGGCATGTTACTCTAGTATCTCTGACAAGGAAACTCCATAAGATCACGAAGAGTTGGTATATGACTGAACAATAACAAACACAGGATCATAGGTTAAGTTCCAGTTGTGTTTAACTTTTTGTGACCCCATTTGAAGTTTTCTTGGATACTCAGTGATTTGCCATTTTCTTCCCAGCTCATTTTACAGATAAAGAAACTGAGATAAACAGGGTTAAATAACATGCCCAGGGTCAAATATCTAGTAAGTGTTTGAGGCCAAATTTGAACTTGGATTTTCCTAATTCCAGGCCTATAGCATCTGTGTTACTAGCTGCCCCAACAATCATTTAGCCCAATATTTTACAGATAGGGAAACCGAGGCCTGGAGAAATTAAATGACTTGCCCATGATTACAATAATAAGCTTCAGATGCAGGATTTGCATGCAGCTCTTTTTCACTGTAGTCTCAACACAGTCCACTATATATCATATTGCTAATTTGCCTGAAGTCACACACTATAGACTTTTATAGTTCAAAAAATAATCTGATCCATAAATCAGCAGTTTGCATTATATTGTTGTCTCTTCTCTAGAAAGAAGGCAGGTGCCATAATTCTAGAGTTGTTCCCTTCCCCCAATTGAAAAGGAAAAATAAAACCCTTAACAAGTATGCATAATGAAACAAAACAAATTCCCACTTTGATTATGTCCAAAAATGTATATCTCTTTCCACATCTTGAATCTATGAACTCTTTGTCAGGGAGTAAATAGTAAAGATCCCAGCTTTTTAAACTCTGGATTGCTATCCCAACTGGATCTTGTAACTAACTGACTAGTGGGATTGTGGAATTAGGATTTATCATCACTTAATGTTTGATTTATGTACCTATTTTATGTACTTATATACCCAAGGTATAATTTTTTCAGGAGTCATGAATGGAAAAAAGTTAGAAAAACCCTGACGTAGATTAAAATCAGTCTTCTGAAATCATGAATTGAGCAGAAATCTTAAGTTTTTTAATGTTTTTTTTTGTCTTTAATAATACATTGTTGGTTGAGTTGTGAACTGATAGAACCATTCTGAAGAGCAATTTGGAACTATTCCCAAAGGGCTATTGAACTGTACATACTCTTTGATTCAGCATACCTCTCGGGGGTCTGTATCCCAAAGAGATCTTAAAGGAGGGAAAGGGACTTATGTGAGCAAAAATGTAGCAGTTCTTTTTGTAGTGGCTAGAAACTGGAAACTGAGTGAATGGCCATCAGATGGGGAATGACTGAATAAGTTATGGTATATGAATGTTATGAAAATTATTATTCTATCAGAAATAATCAGCAGGCTGATTTCAGAAAGACCTGGAGATACTTACATGAATTGATGCTAAGTGAGTAGAACCAAAAGACATTGTACACAGCAACAACAAGATTATTTGATAACCAACTCTGATTTTCAACAATGAAGTGATTCAAGCCAATTCCAATAGATTTGTGATGGAGAGAGCTATCAGCATTCAGAGAGAGGATTTTGAGGACTGAATATGGATCATAGCATAATATTTTCACCTTTTTTGTTTTTTGTTGTTTACTACTTGCTTTTTTTTCTTTCTCATTTTTTTCCTTTTTGATCTGATTTTTTTTTTTTTTTTGCACAGCATAATAAATGTGGAAATATGTTTAGAAGAATTGTATATGTTTAATCTATGCTGAATAAGTTAAACATGTATAATTACTTGTAGTCTAGGGGAGGGCTAAGGCGGGATAGGAGGAGGGAGGGAGAAAAATTTGAAACACAAGATTTTACAAGAGTGAATGCTGAAAACTATCTTTTCATGTATTTTGAAAAATTAAAAAGCTACTATTTAAAAAGTTTTTTGTCTTTACAATGTTGTTACTATATACACTGTTTCCCCAGTTCTGTTCAGTTCATTCTGTATTCATTCATACAAGTCTTCCCAGGTTTCTTTGAACTTACCCTTTTATCTTTTCTTAGAACCTAACAGTTCTTTTTAAAAAAAAAATAGCTTTTTATTTGTAAGATATATGCATAGGTAATTTTTCAGCACTGACAATTGCAAAACCTTTTGTTGCAATTTTTCCCCTCTTTCCCCCCACTGCTCCCCCAGATGGCAAGTAGACCAATACATTCAACAGTATTCTTTTATATTCATATATTGGTTCAGCCATTCTCCAATTGATGGACACCCTCTTAGTTATCAGCTCTTTGACACCACAAAAGAGCTACTATATTTTTGCATGTATAAATCTTTTCTTTTTCTTTGATATCTTGGTGTGTAAGCCTAGTTAGAGTTTTTGCTAAGTCAAAGCATATGCATGGTTAATGATTTTTAAGGCATAATTCCAAATCATTTTCCAGAATGACTGGAGTGCTTTATATCACCATTAACAATGATCAGATTGGTTCTTTGACCTCAAGAAGTTTATGATCAATGTTGTTAGTATTTCTAATAATAATAGTTGTTTTGAGAGCAGGACCAGGAGATCATTATATACTTCAACAACAATACTATATGATGACCAATTCTGATGGATCTGGCCATCCTCAGCAATGAGATGAACCAAATCAGTTCCAATGGAGCAGTAATGAACTGAACCAGCTACGCCCA
The DNA here is from genome assembly GCF_902635505.1 of Sarcophilus harrisii. Lineage (NCBI taxonomy): Eukaryota > Metazoa > Chordata > Mammalia > Dasyuromorphia > Dasyuridae > Sarcophilus > Sarcophilus harrisii. The sequence goes on along the minus strand of NC_045426.1, from coordinate 493,077,258 downwards.
GAGAAAGAACTCTGGGTGATGACTAAAAACCATTACATTGAATTCCCAATCCCTATATTTTTGCCCACCTGCATTTTTGATTTCCTTCACAGGCTAATTGTACAATATTTCAGAGTCCGATTCTTTTTGTATAGCAAAATAACGGTTTGGTCATGTATACTTATTGTGTATCTAATTTATATTTTAATATATTTAACATCTAATGGTCATCCTGCCATCTGGGGGAGGGGATGGGGGGAAGAAGGGGAAAAATTGGAACAAGAGGTTTAGCAGTTGTCAATGCTGTAAAGTTACCCATACATATAACTTGTAAATAAAAGGCTATTAAAAAAAATAATAGTTATTTTGGGGGGAAGAGAAAACAGATAAATAAAGATCTGCAATGCAAGACACTGTGTGGCAATTGATATGAGAGTGGGACAGGCAAGGAACTGTGGGAGTTCACAGGAGGGGTAACTTCTGGTTAAGAGTACCAGGCAAGATTCATGGTGTAATAGGAAACTGAGCTGAGCTTTGAAGGATAGATAGAATTTTGACAGTTGGATATCATAGAAGGGATGTTTTAAAGAAAGCTTAGGGGGTAAGAAAGGGCAAGCAAGATTGCATTTGGGAATGTAAAGTAGTCCATTTTAGCTGGAACATGAATACAAATGGGAGAGTGGAGGGTGATTAAGATGGAAAAGTAGGTTAGTGTTAGATCAAATAAGGCCTTGAATGGTAGCCTGATATATTTCAATTTCATTTAGTAAGTTATGATAGTGGGGATGGGTGGGGATAAGGGTGGCCTGGGGAGGGTGCTGGAAACTGAAGGTTTGGGAGCAAAGAACATGATAATCGTCATAGCTAACATTCTATGTGTGGGTTCTAAAGGCAGGTGACCTTGTACCTCCTTCACTTAAATCCAAATTCACTTGCATGTCATGTCATCATCTCCCTGATGTTATGGTCCTCTCTGAGAATGAAGGACAAAGATCTGCAAAAATTATTTACCTACAATTTGATCATCACAACAACCCCATGAGGGAGGTGCTATTATTTTCTCCATTTTATATATAAGAATACTAATGTTCTATAAGTTACACAGCTTAAGTAAGTATCAGAGTAAAGTTTGAAAGTGGGTGGGTCTTTCTCAACCCCAAATCCACAGCCTTTCCACTAAATCTCAAATCTTCTCATGAAAATCAGAGGAAGCCCTACAAAAATACAGATGAGTAGATTAGCGAATCCTATATAATTCTTTGCTATATTTTTAAAAGAGTTTTCTATTATAGGAATTCTTAACTAATTTTTTTTTATCATGGAAGCTTCAGGCAATCTGCTGAGAACTATAGATATGTTTTCAGAATAATGTTTTAAAATGTATAAAATAGAATATATAGAATCATTTTGTTGTTGTTTGGTCATTCAGAGATGTCCAACTCCTTGTGACCCATGGATTGAAATAGGCATGAGATTACAAAGGGATCAATTCTATTTAACTATCAAAAATATAATAATCAAATTAAATGGTAATCAAAGTAATAATAAAAAATTTTTAAGGTTATCAAAATTAAAAAAAAAATCAAAATTCTAGATTAAGGACCTCTGCTATATAAAACTTTTAAGTTCTCATTAGGAGAGACTTATTGAATAGGCAGCATAATTTCCCAAGATAAATGCTCTGATAACATTCACTTATTATCAAACATAATGTTGTATTCTCTGAGAGGAAGATAGCCCCCCTCTCCATACTGATTCAATGGAGAATTTGGAATCAGAATCAGAAAATCAAGCCTCCGCCACTTTTATAAGTGAGAATAATAATCTTACACTGGCTACTTTACAATGCTATTGTAAAGATTAAATTCAATCACGTGTAGAAATTGTTGTACAAATGTCAGCTATTGTCAATTTATAGCTTAGATATTTAATTTTAAAAGATCACTTTAAAAATCCTCTAACGAACAACTCAATTTTTCTTCTGTGTTTCTTCCATGAACCCTGGCACTCTTGAGAGAGTTTTGCTCTTATATGCAGAGAACCTTGATTCAAGGTCTATTCTTCCCTGCCTTTGTGACTTGGAGTCAAATTGAGTGTGGTTCAATTTCCTCAGTTTCCCCCAAATTGAGATTTAGTCTAAATCTTAGATTAGATTAAATCTAGATTAGACTAAATCTTAGTCTAGAAGACCCTTCTTTTAGGAATTATCTTATCTTATATGTTGCCAAATCCTATTGATTTCAGCATTGCAAAAAACTCTTTACTATGTCCCCTTTTTTCTTCCAGTGCCTCCATTACTCTTGTGTAGGCCCTTATCAATTCATACCTTGACTATTGTAATAGTCTGATAGAGGATCCTCCTGCCTCACGTTTTTCTTCATTCTAATCTACCCTCCATTCAGTCATGAAAGTGATTTTCCTAAAGCTCTAATCTGATGACATCAGCTGGGTCCCCCAATAAACTCCAGTGGCTCTCTATTGACTACAACAAATGCAAAATGCTCTGCCATTCAAAACCTTTCATAACCTTGTCTCTTCCTCCTACCTTTTTTAGTCTTGGTACAACTTAGCCTTACCACCTATTCTTTTATTATGTTTCACTGGCCTCCTGACTATTTCATCTCTCTGCTCTGGTCCCCCAGTGACAGAATGCACGCTAAATGCTCTCTCTCTTATCTCTGCCTACTGCTTTTTGTAACTTGCTCCAAGTTCCAAATAAAATCCCATTCTCCACAGGAAGTTTTCCAACTCCTCTTAATTCCAGCATATTCCCCCCTTAATGATTTCCCATTTATAACTTGTTTGTACATAGTTCTTTCTTGTCTCCCCCTTTAGATTGCAAGTTCTTTGAGGTTAGTGACTGATTTTGGCTCTTTTTTATTCCTAGCATTCAGAGTGTTTTGCATATAGTAAGCACTTAATAAATGTTTGTTGACTGACTAGCTGAATTAGCTTTGTTTGATTTTGGGAGAAAATATGAAAAATAATGCACAGAAGACCTATAGCTTAGATTTCTCAGTGGTTGCTTAGTCAAATCTGTGCCCCCAAATGTTCACTGGCTCCCTATTGTCCTCTGAGCAAAAATTAGAATTCTTTTGTCTGCCACTCAGGGCTCTCTGGAATTGGCACAGGCCCATATTTCCTTATCTCATAAGGATATTATTCTTATCTTATATTACTTCCCTTTAAGCAATCTATGTTGTAGTTTAAATGGGTGACTCTCTGTGCCCTGAACATGCTTTCTTGCTCATTTGCCTTTGTTCATACTGCTCCTTAGGCCCAAAATGTTCTCCTTTCCCCTCTTTGCTAGTCAAATTGCAATACTACCCCTCATTCTTTAAAACTGATGCAAATTTCTTCTTGAGCTTTTTTCTGATCCAGAGCAATTTCACATAACCTTCAGCTTTCACCTAACACTTTGTTTTGCAACTCTACGGCATCAATTGACTTCATATTACAGTTTTCTGTATGAGTGTCTTGCTACTAGATTGTAAGGTCAGCAGGGGAAAGGGCAATACCTCCATTAAACCTGTCCCTAAATAGCTACACACAGTAGCTATTTAAATGTTTGATGAGTGAATGAACACTCATTTATTTATGGTTTAGTTTGCAGAATGCTTTCTTTGCAAAAAACAAAAACTCCAAATAGTATTAGGTAGGGAGTATGAATATAATTATCCTTGTGTTACAAATAGGGAAACAGACTCAATGAAATAAGATGACTTAGATACTGATCACACAACATCATCATTCAGCTTCAAATCTCTGCCTTCAGCCCCCACCAGATTGCCTCAATGTTATTCTAATCAGGGATGTATTGGAGAGCTGGAGAGCTAGCTCTTCAGTGAGCATTTACTCCTCAGAAAAAGACACTTACAAATCAGGGCTCGATTTATGGTTTTGTTGATAGTTCAGATTCATGAAAATAATGGAGGAAATGTTAATAATGAAGATGAAACTGAAAATTGTGGCACATGCATATTTCCTCCTAGAGAGCCAATTGTTTGTTAAACATTCACCTGCACAGCCCTGCTGAATTTCAGAGGAAACTGATTCTGGTTGCTTAACTTCCATGAGAACAAACTATCACTTGTTTTGTGGAATGAGTACTTCTCTCATGCATCAGCACTTCCCTTCCTCATCTCATCTCCCAAAAGATGGAAGATGATGCATTTCACTTGTTTTCAACAGTTTCTTGTGGAACAAGAAATAAAAGAACTGTTTTTTCTCTATTGTTCTCCCAAGTGTTCTCGGCTGACTAGAAGGGCTGAATTTCAGTTTCCTTGTTTTCTTTGCAAAGTGATGTTTGATTAACACCCTTTGATTTTGCCATTCCCTTTTTGGGAGTGGAGGAAGGTCATCTATACCCTGTCAGTGCTTCAATTCACTTTGAAGTAAATTAAATCTTCATCTTTGTGAGACAAGAGGGCGATTCATCTTCCATTGTGAAGTCCCTCTTCAGCCAGACTCTTTCAGAAAAGGAGAGAAGGAATTTAGTTCCTCCTCCCAAAAGCAGGGGATTAGAGCAAATGACCTCTATGATCCTTTTCTAGCTTTCTTCAGTTCTAACAAATGGATCTGCTCATTTTTCATTCAGGAAGACTATTAGGAATTGTCAGTTTGGGATGGATCCTGAACTGGTTCATATTAAGATTGTTGGTTTCTGATTTGATTTGAGAGGGCAGTATATTCTAGCAGATGGTACAGTGACTAGAATTATGGACCTGATTCTGTTTGCCTCAGTTGACTCATTTGTAAAATGAGGTGGAGAAGGAAAAGACAAAATCGTCCAATAACCTTGCCAAGAAAACTCTAATTGGGGTCTCAAAGAGTCTGACATAAATGGACTGAATAACAAATATGGTGGATAAGGCATGGAACTTGGAATTAGAAAGATGGATTCAAATACTACTTCAAACATTTAGTAGCTGTGTGATCCTGGGAAACTCTCTAAAGCTCTCTTGGCCTAAATACACACATATGTATAATGAGGGGTTTGGACTTGATGCTTTCTAGCTCCAAAGCTATATGCTTACAATCCTGGGATTTTTGTCCTGTATTCTATGGCCTCCAGAGGTTCTTCCAGAAACAAATTTCCCACCATATCTCCATGGCCTTTGTTCTTTTTTGACCTAGCTTAGGGGCTAGTCTAACCCACACTCCTATTTCTAGGTGAAAGGGATTATGACTTCCTCAAATTTGTTCAGAACACTTCACCTGGATTTCACCTTCATTTTGATCAGATTCTGCTTATTCTTTCTCTTGGAGTCTTCTAAGCACTCTCCATTAATTTCCAGACTGTGTCTATCTTCTAAATGTGGATTGTCCTCTCCCACCTCTAAGCTCAGGTGCCACCTTTCCCTTTTTCAACTGTTGAATACCTCTCTTTTCTGATGTTCAATTTAAATGCCATCTGGTACATGAAGTCTTTCTTGATCATCCCAATTGGTGAAGTTATTCCCTCATTAAACTGTCCAGCTCACTTTATTTTATTTTATTTTTTTATTAAAATTTATTTTATTTTCTCCAGTTACATGTAAAACAATTTTTTTCTTTTTGGTTATACATGTACATTCATTTTTTAAAATATATTTCCATATAAATTTGTTGGGAGAGAAAAAAACAGAACAAGCGAAAAACCATGAGGAAAAAAGGAAAAAAAATGAACATAATATGTATTGATTTATATTTGCTCTCCATAATTCTCTTTCTGGAGGTGGAAGGCATTTTCCATCCAAAGTTTATTGTACTTGCCTCGGTCAGTGAACTGTTGAGAAGAACCAAGTCTATCATAGTTGATCATCATACAATCTTGCTATTACTGTGTAGGGTGTTTTCCTGATTCTGCTTGTTTCTCTCAGCATCAGTTCATATAAGTCTTTCCAAGCCTTTTTAAAATTAGCCTATTCATCATTTTTTAATAGAATACTACTCCATTACTTTTACATTTGGTCTTCATAGTTCTCTCTCTGCACGTGCATGACATTTCCCATCCAAAGTTTATTGGCATTGCCTTGGATCACTGAACCACTGAGAAGAACCAAGTCAATCATAGTTGATCATTGCACAATTTTGCCATTATTATGTACAATGTTTTCCTAGCTCTGTTTGTTTCACTCAGCATCAGTTATGTAAACCTTTCCAGACTTTTCTAAAATCAGCTTGTTCATCATTTTTAACAATGAAATTTCTTTTATATACCATAACACTTTATTTTTTTGTAACTCTAATATATGCAAACTTTACTAACTTAAAACTATCTAGAGGCAGCTGGTGACCAGTTGATGGAGCACTGGGCATAGAGTCAGGAAGATGTGGGTTAAAATCTGGTCTTATATACTTACTAACATCATGACCCTGGCTTTAACTGTAAAATGGAAATTTAATGGCCCCTACTTCCCAGAGTTGTTGTGAAAATCAAATGAGATAATATTTATAAAAGTACTTGGCATATATAGCCTATATTTTAGGGAGGAGGAAGGAAAAAGAGAGGAGAAAAATCTGGAGTTCAAAATTTTATTTTAAAAATGGGTTTAAAAATTGTCTTAATTTAAAAAAAAACTTTTAAGGAAAATTAAAAAAATAAAAAAAATAAAAAAAAAAAATGTATTTTTAGGTACTGGGGTTTTAATTTTATTTTTAAAGGAAAAATTGGAGTTTTCATTTTATTTTAAAATTAAATAAAATTCCCTAGGGGAGGGATTTTTTATTTAAGGAAAGTTAAATAAAGAAATAAAGGGATTTTATTTTTTATTTTTTTTTATTTTAGTTTTTTTTTTTAAATTAACTTTGCATTCATTGAAATCTTGTTAATTTTTCCCTTTACCCCAAGTTTGGGGAGACCTTTTATAATGGGACCTTTTTTTACAAGGAACTTAATGAAATTTAAATAATTTATAAAAATCCAAATACAAATCAGGTTACAAAAAACCATTTAAATTTTTTAAAATTTTTTCTACCCGAGGGGAAAATAAAAATAAAGAAATGACCATTTTACAAATAAGCTGATCAAAATTAAAAATTTAAATTCGGAAGGGCGGAAATAAATAAAGAGAAATTTAATAAATAATCTTTTTTGGGATAAATCAACTCCCAAAAACATTTAATGACCAAAAAATAACAACAAATTCAATAAAAACAAGGAAAAAATTTAAAGGTTAAAAAAAATAAAAGGTGGCATGTAAACTAAAACTATCTATACAGCGTAAAACATTTGGGACTAAAAATATTATCAAAAATAAATTCAAGGGAAAAAAAGTAAAAAAAAAATTTTGGAAACCCAAAAGATAACTTTTGGGAAAAAAATTTTTTAAATTCAAAAATTGGAAAAAATAGGCAAAAATGGAATTGATCCATTAAGTGTAAAAGATAAAATCAAAATGGGCAACCCTGGGCTAAAAAGAAAATTAAAATTAAGGAAAAGGATAGTTTTAATGTGGAAAGGGGAATTTTTATGCCAAAACAGAAAGAAATTCCATCCAAAATAAAAATTTGTTTAACCCTGAAAATTTTGAAAAAAAAAAAATGGAAAAAAAAAAAGGGGGAAAATTTTTTAATAAAGGCTGAAAACCTATTTAAAAATAAAATTCCAATTTATAAAAAATAAAATTTCCAAAAAAATTAAATTAGAAAGAACAATTTAATAAGGAAATATTTTAGTCAATGAAAAGATAATCAATTAATGAAAAAAATTTAAAAAATCAAGCCATCCCCCTGAATTTAAGTGACAGGAAAAATAATGATTTTTGGGGGATTGGGAAAAGGGTTTTCATTGTTGGGGGGTGTGAACGAATCAACCTTTGGAGAATAGTTTGGAACATTCCAAAATTATCAAACTGGAAACCCTTTGATCCCGTGTTACTCGGATTATATCCCAAGAATTAAAAAAGAAGGAAGGGCCTTTTTCGAATGTTTTGGCAGCCCTTTTTGTAGTGGGGCGGGGGAAAAAATTAAAAATTTTGGGATTTTAAAAACCGAAAAAAAGGGTTAGAATGGAAATTTCTGGGCGGAAAAAGGGGGGAAATTTTAAAAAATTTGGAAAGCGGGGGAAAAAAAAAAACAAATTTTTTGGGGGAAAAAAAACAAAAAAAGAACTCTTGGGATAAAAAATTAATTAATTTTCTTTTTTTTTTTTCCCCCTTTACTTTAAAATTATTTTTTTTGGGCAAAAAAAAAAAAAAAAAACATTTTTTGGGGGAAGAATGACATCAATATTTGCATTATTATGTACAATGTTTTCCTAGCTCTGTTTGTTTCACTCAGCATCAGTTATGTAAACCTTTCCAGACTTTTCTAAAATCAGCTTGTTCATCATTTTTAACAATGAAATTTCTTTTATATACCATAACACTTTATTTTTTTGTAACTCTAATATATGCAAACTTTACTAACTTAAAACTATGCTAGAGGCAGCTGGTGACCCAGTTGATGGAGCACTGGGCATAGAGTCAGGAAGATGTGGGTTAAAATCTGGTCTTATATACTTACTAACATCATGACCCTGGCTTTAACTGTAAAATGGAAATTTAATGGCCCCTACTTCCCAGAGTTGTTGTGAAAATCAAATGAGATAATATTTATAAAAAGTACTTGGCATATATAGCCTATATTTTAGGGAGGAGGAAGGAAAAAGAAGAGGAGAAAAATCTGGAGTTCAAAATTTTATTTTAAAAATGAATGTCAAAAGTTGTCCTTATGTGTAATTGAAAAAAAAAATCTATTTAAAGGAAAAGATTAAAAAAATAAAAAAGAGAAAAATAAAAGAAAAAAAATAAGTAGTTAGCCTATTGACTGGTACATGGTAGGTTCTATATAAGTTTATTTCCCCTCTAATACTTTTGGACACTCATATATTGTAGCTGTTTCCTATGTTTTATTCTTCAATTAAACTGGAAGTTCCCTGAGGGCAGGGACCTTGGTTTATTTATTAGTAGGACCATAGTTCCAGAGATGAAGAGACCTCAGGGACCTTCTTATTTTATTTATTTATTTATTTTATTTAATAGTCTTTTATTTACAGGTTATATGCATGGGTAACTTTACAGCATTAACAATTGCCAAACCTCTTGTTCCAATTTTTCACCTCTTTCCCCCCCAAGATGGCAGGATGACCAATAATGTTAAGTACATGGGACCTTCTTATTTTACAGATATGGAGACTTAGGATCAGAAAGTTTAAATAATTTGATCAAAATCACAAAGTCACAACAGTCAGAGTTACAAAGAGAAATTCCATTTAAAGTAACTACTGATAATATAAAATATTTAGGAATCTATCTGCCAAGGGAAAATCAGAAACTTTATGAGCAAAATTACAGACCACTTTTCACACAAATTAAGTCTGATCTAACCAATTGGAAAAATATTAAATGCTCTTGGATAGGAGAAAATATAATAAAGATGAAATATTACCTAAACTAATCTATTTATTTAGCTATACCAATCAGACTCCCAAAAAACTATTTTAATGACCTAGAAAAATAACAACAAAGTTCATATGGAAAAACAAAGGTCAAAAATTTCAAAGGAATTAATGAAAAAAAAATCAAATGAAGGTGGCTTAGCTGTACCAGATCTAAAAAGTATATTATGAGCAAGCAGTTACCAAAACTATTTGAGTATTGGCTAAGGAATAGATTAGTTGATCAGTGGAATAGATTAGGTTCAAGGGATAAAACAGTCAACAAATATAGCAACCTAGTCTTTTGACAAACCCAAAGATCTAGCTTTTGGGATAAGAACTTACTGTTTGATAAAATTGCTGGGAAAATTGGAAACTAATATGGCAGAAACTAGGCATTGATCCATATTAAGCCGTACACCAAGATAAGGTCAAAATGGGTTCATGACCTAGGCATAAAGAATGAAATTATTAATAAATTAGAGGAACATAGGATAGTTTACCTCTCAGACCTGTGGAAGGGGAAGGTCTTTATGACCAAAAGCAGAACTAGAGATCATTACTGATCACAAAATAGAAAATTTCGATTATACCAAACTGAAAAGTTTTTGCTACAAACAAAACTAATGCAGACAAGATTAGAAGGGAAGCAATAAACTGGGAAAATATTTTTACAGTCAAAGGTTCTGATAAAGGCCTCATTTCCAAAATATATAGAATTAACTCTAATTTATAAAAATCAAGCCATTCTCCAGTTGAAAAATGGTCAAAGGATATGAACAGACAATTCTCAGATGAAGAAATTGAAACTATTTCTAGTCATATGAAAGATGCTCCAAGTCATTATTAATCAGAGAAATGCAAATTAAGACAACTCTAAGATACCACTACACACCTGTCAGATTGGCTAAGATGACAGGAAAAATATGATGATTGTTGGAGGGATGCAGGAAAACTGGGACATTGATGCATTGTTGGTGGAGTTGTGAACGAATCCAACCATTTTGGAGGTAGTTTGGAACTATGCTCAAAAAGTTATCAAACTATGCATACCCTATGATCCAGCAGTGTTACTACTGGGATTATATCCCAAAGAGATTACAAAGAAGGGAAAGGGACCTGTATGTGCACGAATGTTTGTGGCAGCCCTTTTGTAGTGGCTAAAAACTGAAAAATGAATGGATGTCCATCAGTTGGAGAATGGTTGAATAAATTGTGGTATATGAAAATTATGGAATATTACTGTTCTGTAAGAAATGACCAACAGGATAATTTCAGAAAGGCCTGGAGAGACTTACATGAACTGATGCTAAGTGAAAATAGAGCAGGACCAGGAGATCATTATATACTTCAACAACAATACTAGATGATGACCAGTTCTGATGGACCAGGCCATCCTCAACAATGAGATCAACGAATCATTTCTAATGGGCATAATGAACTGAACTAGCTATGCCCAGAAAAAGAACTCTGGGAGATGACTAAAACCATTACATTGAATTCCCAATCCTATATTTATGCCCACCTGCATTTTTTATTTCCTTCACAAGCTAATTGTCAATATTTCAGAGTCTGATTCTTTTCTACAGCAAAATAACGTTTTGGTCATGTATACTTATTGTGTATCTAATTTATATTTTAATATATTTAACATCTACTGGTCATCCTGCCATCTAGGGAGGGGTGGGGAGTAAGAGGTGAAAAATTGGAACAAGAGGTTTGGCAATTGTTAATGCTGTAAAGTTACCCATGCATATATCCTGTAAATAAAAGGCTATTAAAAAAAAAAATCACAAAGTCAAAGGTGAGATTTGAGCCCAGAGAAAGTATTCTTTCCACCATACCAACTACCTCCCGGAATGTAAAAATCCCTCTCCCACTGTACCTCTCTGCATCTTATAGAATGCTCTGTACATAGTAGGAGCTTAACAAATACTTTTTTTTATTGGAATGTACATTCTATACATGCAGAGTCCTCCAGTTAGACTATAAGTTTCCTGAAGGCAAAGATGAGATCATTTTCATCAATGTTTTGGTAATATCCTGAACTGTATCTTGCTTATTTGTTGCATTTAACAAATGTTTTTTGAATCAAATTAAAATGTAACTTCCCATAGCATGTCTTCCCTTTTCCTGTAGGCCAGTCTAATTTTCAAAATTCTAGACTATTTTTATTATTATTATTATTATTATTTTCTGATCACTGACTATGTGCTGGGTACTAGACACTGGGCACTGGATGTGGAGTATGAAGGATACAAAAATGTATGAGACCTTGAGGAGTCTCTGTCCTTGATGAATAAGGCTCCAGCTTGAAGAAATTACAGTTTATTCTTTCTCAGTCAGATAAGGAAAGCTGTCTAGTAATAAAAAGAGCTCTGGATTTGTAATCAGAAGAAGAGGATTTAAGTCTCAGACCCACTAACTACTATGTGTGGCCTGATTATTTTACATCTCTAAGTTTGTTCATTTATAAAATAAGTAAGTTGGGATGGTATGGTGGGGAATAATACTTGCCCCCTTCCTTCATCGGGTGTTCTGTGAGGGGAAAAAAGTGCCATAAAAACTTCAAAGTGTTGCAGAAGCATGAGTTATTATTAATAGCTAGTAGGGAGGTGATAAGACAGGTACAAAAATAGCTACAATACAAGGCAGTATGTAGTAATTGCTATGAGTGGTACAAACAAAAATCATGTAGAAGCCTGGAGGAAGAGGGATTACTTCTAGCTGAAACAATTGAGGAAGGTTTTCAAGAGAGTTTTTTCAACTGTTCTGGGAGTTAGTGGAAGGTAGGACTTTTGGAAATGGTGCAGATTAATGGCACCTGCCCTTCAAAAACATGTGTAATAAAGGGATAATGGAAGGAGGGATGGATTTGGAGTCAAGAGCTGGGTTCAAATCCTTTCAAAGATTAAAAACTATATGATTATTTTCAGATTGCTCCCTCTCTTTTAAAATGGGGATATTTATATACATATATATATATATATATATACACATACACACAGATATATACACATAAATACATATAAGTACAAAAATATAATAATGAATATAAATAAAATATAATTAAAATGTACATAATAAAAAATTTACTAATGAGGGAAGTCCTACCAATGGAAATTGACATTTTCTCTGCAACTTATAGTGTTAGAAAGCTGCCTAGAGCAGAGGTGTCAAACTTGGCCATAAAAGGCCTATAAAAATTCTGGGAGCTGGAGCCTGAAGCAGATTAAAATGTAATTGGAAAATGTTTAATGAAAAGTTTTTTAAATGCTATATAAATAATATTAATTTGTAATTTTCTAAGTCAATAAGCCCGCTTCTGCAATCCATTTAGAAACTACTGAGACAAAATGATCTTGCTCAAAATCATATAGCCAAGAGATGTCAGAGATGAATATCTCAAATTCTATAGATGCTAATTATAGATACTATTGTTTATGACCCAGCTTCTTAAGTCCTATAGCAATAGAAATTACATGTCCATTTTCTGTCCTGAAGTGTTATTATACCAGTTTGTGAAAGAGGAAACTGGGACTCAGAGAACTTGTTTTTGCTTTTATATCCCCAGCAGCTAGCATAGAATCTATCATATGGTACTTAATATTTATTGACTGATCCTTTGGCCCATGGTTCCACAGCTAGTAAATGTCCCCAGGAGTTGACCCCCCCCCGCCCCCCCCCAGTCACATTGTCCATTCAGTTCAGCAATGGTTGACTCTACAGAAATAATTTCAAAATGTTTGATCTACAGTAATGATCTACATTCACATCACATCTTTTTGTAAACATCTTTGGAAAGAATATCTCCTTGATTCTCACAATAGGACTAAATACTATAAAGGTGCTAAAAGTCCATTTTAAAGGTGAAATTTAGGCACAGTGTGAATAAGTGAAATAGTAAACTGATAGTAGACACTAACACAGAGCTGATTCTCCTGGGACTTTTTTCTAAACACCAACCTGGTTTAAAAAACAAAGTGAGCAGTAAAAAAAAAAAATCTGCATGATATTGTTTAACCTTTGTTGTACTGCTCGCTGTCTAGGGGAGAGAGGAGGGAAGAAGGATGAAAGGAAAAAAATTTGGAACACAAGGTTTTGTAAAGTTGAATATTGAAAAGTCTTTGCACATATTTGGAAAACTAAAATGCTATTATTAAAAAAATTTAAAAATAAAATAAAAGTATGTTTGGACAAATGCAAAAACGCAAAACCCCCCAAAACAACTGCATGATAAAGTCTCTCCTGACACATTTGGTTAACTACAGAACACTCCAACTGAGAGAAGCAACAAAAGTAATTCATAATTGGCAGTTAGCCCTCCCATGTGATCATCTTGTGGAAATTTGAAAAAGAAAAAAAAAGAAAGGTTACTTTTAGAAAGCAAATCTACTTTGAATGAAATAAAATTAAGAAAACATTGATATAATGCCTCATGATCATTGTTTTCTTTTGTCTCCCTCCCCATTCCCTATCTCATATTATCAGGAAAGGCAGTGAAGTGTGAGAAAAAACTTCTTGGTTTTCTATGCTGTTTTATAGAATTCAGTTTAATGCAGCAAATAACTAATATGTTCAATGTTCTGTTCTAAGTGTTGGAGATTAGCAAAGTTTAGGTAAGATATTTCATATATTTCACCATCAAATATAGAGATGTAAGAAGCCTACATACAGGAAAAAATAGATACATAATGATCCATCATAATTATATTAGGGAAAGGCATACATATTATGTGAAGGCTAAAGGGAGAGGGGCCTTTAGGGCTTTCTTTGAGGGAAGAATCTCCAGTGAAATGGTAGTGGGAAAAATAAATAAAACTTTATTCTAGGTGGAGAAAACAAAAGGGTTAACAAATAGATAATGATGTGGGGTTGGTTTTAAATGTCTGAGTTCCTATAGGGATTACAATGTCTTTTCTCTAGTTTTTGTGGAAATAATTTCAGAGGATTGAATTTTGAGTAAACTGTTTAGTCTTGGGGAATCCCCTTCCTTTTTATAGACCCATGCAACCATTTTACAAATCCTAGTTGAATGAACTTTGGGGAGAATAGCAACATTAAAGAGATCCTAAGGAGAAAGGAAAAAAATTAAAGGAATCAAATTAATTGAAGGGGAATATTAATTAATTAAAGGGTAGTAACATTATACATTAAACTGGAAAAGAGAAAATCAAAGGCTGCTTTGAATCATTCCATTCAATTTTAAGAAAGTTTTGGTAAGATAAAGATACTGATTGTAAGTTTCTTGAAGACTTTCATTCATTGTTTCATTTTTGGTTTTGTATTCTGATTGTCTAACACAGTGCTTAGTTTATATTGGAAACAATAAATACTCATTGATGTATTGGTAGATAGATTTGTCTTCTCCATGAAGCATGGTATAATGGAACTTGACTAGATTAAAATTTCAGCTCTGCTGCTTACTACTTGTATGACCTTGGTTGAAAAAACCTTTCTGATTCCCCAGTTGATAAATTGTCAAAGGATATGAACAGACAATTATCAGATGAAATTAAAGCCATCTATGGTCATATGAAAAAATGCTCTAAATCACTATTGATTAGAGAAATACAAATTAAAACAATTCTGAGATACTACCTCACACCTTTCAGATTGGCTAAGATGACAGGAAAAGATAATGATGAATGTTAGAGGGGATATAGGAAAACTGGGACACTAATACATTGTTGGTGCAGTTGTAAAATGCTTCAGCCATTCTGGAGAACCATTTGGAACTACACCCAAAGTATCCTTTGACTCAGTAGTGCCACTACTGGGTCTGTATAATAAGGAAATCATAAAGAAGGGGAAAAGACTGACATGGGCAAAAATGTGGCTCTTTTTTGTGGTAGCAAAAATTGGAAAATGAGTAGATGCCCAACAATTGGGGAATGGCTGAATAAGTTGTGGTATGTGAAGATAATGGAATATTATTGTTCTATAAAAATGATGAACAAGCTGATTTTAGAAAAGCCTGGATTTACATGAACTGGTGCTAAATAAAACAGGCAGAACCAGGAATACATTGTGCACTGTAACAGTAATATTATGCAAGGATCAACTATGAAAAACTTGGTTCTTCTCAGTGGTTCAGTGATCTAAGGCAATCCCAATAGACTTTGGATAGAAAACACCATCTGTATCCAGAAAAAGAACTATGGAAATTGAATGTAAATCAATACATGCTATGTTCACTTCTTTTTTTCTGTTTTTTTTTTCTTTCTTCCGTGGTTTTTCCCTTTTGTTCTGATTTTTCTCTTCCAACATGATTCATAAAGAAATGTATATTTAAAAAGCTAATATACATGTATAACCAGAAAAAAAGATAATTGGCAAGAAAAAAATTAAAAACTTTTCTTTCTTTCTTTCTTTCTTTCTTTTATTTTATTTAATAGCCTTTTATTTACAGGTTATATGCATGGGTAACTTTACAGCATTAACAATTGCCAAACCTCTTGTTCCAATTTTTCACCTCTTACCCTCCACCCCCTCCCCCAGATGGCAGGATGACCAGTAGATGTTAAATACATTAAAATATAAATTAGATACACAATAAGTATACATGACCAAAACATTATTTTGCTGTATAAAAAGAATCAGACTCTGAAATATTGTACAATTAGCTTGTGAAGGAAATAAAAAATGCAGGTGGGCATAAATATAGGGATTGGGAATTCAATGTAATGGTTTTTAGTCATCTCCCAGAGTTCTTTCTCTGGGCGTAGCTGGTTCAGTTCATTACTGCTCCATTAGAAATGATTTGGTTCATCTCGTTGCTGAGGATGACCAGGTCCATCAGAACTGGTCATCATATAGTATTGTTGTTGAAGTATATAATGATCTCCTGGTCCTGCTCATTTCACTCAGCATCAGTTCGTGTAAGTCTCTCCAGGCCTTTCTGAAATCATCTTGTTGGTCATTTCTTACAGAACAGTAATATTCCATAATATTCATATACCACAATTTATTCAGCCGTTCTCCAACTGATGGGCATCTACTCAGTTTCCAGTTTCTAGCCACTACAAAGAGGGCTGCCATAAACATTCGTGCACATACAGGTCCCTTTCCCTTCTTTATAATCTCTTTGGGATATAAGCCCAGTAGTAACACTGCTGGATCAAAAGGTATGCACAGTTTGATAACTTTTTGAGCATAATTCCAAACTACTCTCCAGAATGGTTGGATTCGTTCACAACTCCATTAAAAACTTTTCTGAGACTCCATGCTTCTTCTGCAAAAAGAAAGGGTGCAACTAGATATCTTTTAAGATCCCTTCCAGCTTTAAATCCATGATCCCATTATATTGGAGTTTGGAAGACTTAGAGATCAAGTAGCCTAAACTCCTATTCCTCTTCACTACTTAAAAAAACAAATAAACCAAAACACAACATTTTGAAAAGGACAATAGAAAGTGCTTGGGAAAGATGGAAAAAAAAAAACAAAAAACCCTGTGAAAGAGAAAAGACATGGTAGAGACAGAATACAGAGGAGTTGCACAATCCAGAAAGGCATTGGAATTGGCAAAAGATGAGGAAGTTGGTAGAAAGAGTTTTCAAGTTTTTTTGTAAGGCCTTGTTAAAAGGAAAGGAAAAGGAAGGCCATGGTTATTGAGATCCTATAGGATGGCAGAAATGTTGTAGCTTGTAAAGTGTCAGCAACAGATGAATTCTTCAGTATGGTAAAACACACTCTGCCAGAGAAGAGGACGTAACAAAACCAAACAGGGTTTGGAGACTGAACCAAACTAATATTAGCAGAAGGAATTAGTTTAGAGAAGAAAAGCTCAAGGTGGGTGGAAATGAATGATGGGAAAACTAGTTAAATCTCATTTTGAAAAAGTTGAATGGAGGGGAGAACATGATCATTATCTTCAAATATGTGAAAGGGATGTATGTTTAAATGGGATTGAGCTTGCTCTGCTTTGTCCCAGAAAATCGAAGGATAAATAAGAAGAAAAAGCAGAAGGACAGATTTTATCTTGAGATAAGGAAAACTAGCACTTGGAGCTGTCCAAGTTGGGATTTTTGAATTAGACTTCTCCAAACCACTTGTAAAGAATACTGGAGACCTTGTAATATGAGAGGATTGCTGGTCAGGTATAATTTGGATTTGATGGCCTCTGAGGGTCCCTCACCACTTTGAGATTCCATGAAAATCTAGGAATATTAAGGAATCATACCAAGGAAGGATCATTGTTTTTCTTTCTAATCATAACAGGAGTTACTACTCTTCTGAATCAATAAGTTGTCTTAGAGCTTTTTGCAAAATGTTAAAGAAACAACCCATAGAGAATTTGACAAGCTATTGGATTTAGCGCATGTAGGGAACTAGCTATAAACAGAACTTTAATAAAACAGAACTTTATTTTATTTTTTAAAATTGTGGTGTGTTCTTCCCTAGAAGACTTCAGGAAAAGGATAGGTAAGGTGTAATCATAGCCATAGAACCTATGAAATTTGTGTTCAGAAAGCTTGTGTTTGAATCCTGTCCCTATGGTACATTAACCATACAGGTAATTTCCTCTGTGACTTTGGGCAAGTCACAACCTCGGTATAGTTGTCAGTTTGTTCATAATAAGATGAGAGGTTTATATTAGTTGATTCCTAAATTCTCTTCTAGCTCAATATCAAATGAGTTTATGATCTGTGTGTCTGAAATATTCTCTTTGAAGATAGGACACTGGAACGAAGACTTGTGATCTCTCATGGCTCTGCTTCTTTGTGTATAAATGAGATGTAGGGGAGTTGCTTTGGCAGTGGGGGATTTTGTCTTTTGAAAACTTTCATTATCAAAGGTATGATATTGTCTTTTTATTAAAATAAATATGGGAATTCCCCTCTAAGTTCTTCTTCTAAGAGTCTGCTATGGTATAGTGGAATAAATGTTGACTTAATGTCCTAAAACCTTAGTTCAAAGGCCAGCTCTGGTACTTACTTGCTGTAGGACCACAGTCAAATAACATCTCTGTAAGCATCACAGTCCTTGGGTGTAACATGGAGATAATATTTCTAGTAATCATTTCTCAGGGTTTTTGTGAGAATCAGATGTGTGAAAAAGTGCTTTGAAGACTTTAAATATCAGTGATTATTCTGCCTCGGATTTGGGATCTTTTAAAAAAGACATTTTTTGAATAGGAGGATAATAAACTCTTGGCTTATGTTTAGAGCAGAGAAAATCCTATTGATTATTGGGAAATCAGATTTTTTTTTTTTTCCTCATAGGTAAATTCTGTCTCTCTATACCAGATTCTGTTCTCTGTGTCTTTTTCTCTTTCTCTGTTTCTCTATCTCTTCTCCTTTTCCTTTTCCCCTTCCATCCCTGACCTACTAGTTGCCTGCTAATAAAAGAGCAAGTTGTTTTAGGAATGGGGTAAACTTTTTTGAGGACTATGTTATTCTCAGTGGGTATCTACATGTGATTGTAGCTAGTTCCCTTGGTGGCTATGGTAGGAATAAAAAGTCAAAAGGTATGGAATTGAATGATAGAGAAACTAAGTTGCATAAATCTGATTTTGAAAAATGTTATGAGAAAATGAGATGGTTTAATGCAATCTGTCCTGTCCAGATTAAGAAGTGGGGCACTGACCTTTACTTATCTAGTGGTGTTCAATTTGGTGGGGTTACTTCCATGGATATGAGAGCACTTTTGGATGAGAAGTCACACTTGTTTGGTTTGGAACCAAGGAAAAAAGATGCAGTTCTTCCCTCTCTCTTTGTTATCTGGGAAAGAACTAGCAATGGATTTGAATTAATCTCAGTAACATTCAACTCTTTTTTTCTTTTATTTAACACCACCACCTACTTCCAATCCCACTCCCATTCTTAGACATCAAATAACAAAATGTATGTAAAATACTTTGAAAAACCTTAGTGTACCATATACATGTCAGCTTCTTATTACTATTTTTTTTATTTAATAGCCTTTTATTTACAGGTTATATGCATGGGTAACTTTACAGCATTAACAATTGCCAAACCTCTTGTTCCAATTTTTCACCTCTTACCCCCCACCCTCTCCCCCAGATGGCAGGATGACCAGTAGATGTTAAATATATTAAAATATAAATTAGATACACAATAAGTATACATGACCAAACCGTTATTTTGCTGTACAAAAAGAATCAGACTCTGAAATATTGTACAATTAGCTTGTGAAGGAAATAAAAAATGCAGGTGGGCATAAATATAGGGATTGGGAATTCAATGTAATGGTTTTTAGTCATCTCCCAGAGTTCTTTCTCTGGGCGTAGCTGGTTCAGTTCATTACTGTCTTATTACTATTATTATAATTACTATTACTTTTGAAAGAAATTCAGATTTTTTTTCTCTTCAGCAGTTTTGTTAAAATCATGTCCTTGTGTTCCAGAATGTGGTTTACAACAAATTACCAGGAACAAAGATCCTAAAGTAATCTTATTAACATCTTACAATTTTCTTATATCTCTCTCATTATATCAGATCAACTAATCATTAAAAGGTACAACTTTATGGAGAAAAGAAAATGAATCAACATGCTTTCATGTATCACAGGAAAAGCACCTTTATAAACAATTTTGAGACAGTTAATGACATGAGTCTGGGTTGGATACATAAAAGAGCCAAGGAGATTCCTCGCAAAAAAAAAGGAACACCCATTAGAACATAAATATATTCTCCTCTCCCCAAAATGTGTATGTGTTTACAGATTTTATATCTATCTATCTATCTATACACACACACAGACACACACACACACACACATATATATATATATATATATATATATATATATATATATATCCTCTTTTATTTACATTATAAATCTGGACCTGAGAGATAGCCTTCCTCTCACTTTCCCCAGGGCCATCTTTTCATAAGATCCAGCACATATTAATGATAATTATATTTTGTGTTGGTGGTTTGGGCTAAGGGGAGAGGAAGAAACAATATTTTTAGGGAAGGACAATTTGAAAATGATTCAATAGATCCTAAACTTGAAGATATTAAAAGTGGGTGCAGTGGATTCAGTCTCTCCCTATTTCATTCTTAGTTCCTCAAATTTTGACCCTAACTTTTTTAGGAGGGGGGTAAGACAAAAGGAAGGGAGGGAGGAGAGGTTGGTGACAGATAGAATTTTAGTTTAATCTGACATTCAGGAATTTATTAACTTTGAATTGATTGACTATACTAACTGGTGACCTCCATGTCTTCTTCAGCAATATCCATTAGGCCTTTTTTTTAGGAGTAGAATAATTGGTAGGAGATCAGGTGATGGAGGGAGGCAGCATGTAGTTTACCATTAGTTACTAGACTTATCAAGAGAGTCCCATATTAGTCAGAGGATAGAATGCTGCTATGGAGTTATCTATTTCTTCTGCTATCTGCCTGTTTGATATTCAGGCAAGGTGGATTGCTTCTCATTGTTCTCCGTTTTAGATTAGACATTCACTTGATCACCTTTTAAGTTTTGTCATTCTCAAATTCCTCTTCGAACACGGAAAGTGGCTCCTCCGGGGACAAACTGCTAACAGTGTCTGGACAGCCTGGCTTCAGGAGATTGGAACTATTGTCTGCCTCCAGGTCTTCTCCCTACTGCCTCTGCCTGAAAGGAGAGTGTGTGTGATAACAGTGTCCACTCTAAGGTCTTCAATGGAGCAGGATAGGCCCATTCTTGTTATATGTTTGTAAGGATTGTTGCATGGCACAAGGAATGGCTGCTATGGTCTGGTAAGAGCAATAGGAAATTAATTAAAGAGATTTTGAAAGTCTTAAACTGCTGGGTTCTTTCAATTGACTGCAACTCTTCCCCCAAACAACCCCCTTGCAAGATCACAGGATCATGGAGATGGAAATAACTTTGGAAGTTATCCAGCCCAAGGGTTGTTTATCTGAGATCCATGGACCATCCTTAAGGGATCCTTGAATAGATTTCAAGGGATCTGTGAACTTGAATGGGGGAAAAAATTACATCTTTATTTGCACTAATCTCTAACTGAAATTTAATATTTATTTCCATTATGAATGTGGGCAGCAAAATGTTATTCTGAGAAGTGATCTATAGACTTCACCAAACTGTAAAATGAAAAGGTTAAGAACTCCTTATTGTTTAATCCCATGAAGAAACAGACTGGAAAAGGTGACATGAAGTGCCCAAAGTAAGAGGTAGTTAATAGCAGAGCTGAATTTGAATTGCACCTCAGGTCTTCCCATCTTAGATTATTTTTACTAAGTTCTGCCCCAAATCATACCTGCCAGAGTCAGGTGGTTCTATAAAAAGGAAACTTTTAATTTCCAAAGTGTGACTGTGGTAGGGATTAGTGAATCTCAATTTGCCTCATGAGCCTTGTGACCCCAGGCTGAAAGGGGAGAAGGTTTCACAATCATGCTGCTTTCCAAGCGACTTCCAGAATCTGGGAAACAGCAGCCTATACGTTTCAGTGAGTGAGATAATCACTGAGAGAAAGGGATGAGTTGTACTTGGAGACTCATAAAAGGTCTTAGACAAGAAGATGAAGAAAGGCACAGTGTTTAACTAGAACTCATTTTGAAGTAGATAGTATTTAGCAGATATCCGAATTATCATTTCTACTGATGATGGGTGGGTAAAGTATATTATGCCAATTACATCAAAACAATAGCATTTTGTTTCCCTTGCACTGAACCTGATAAAATTGCCTATCCAAGAAAAGGAAAGTATTTCATTTGTGTACCTTTGAAAAGGATAATCCTTTCTGCACTTCCTCTCTAGGGGGAGGGTGTTCTTTGTTCTCTTGCCTCTGACCCACAGGGTACTCCTCATTTCACCTTAAGTTTTGAGGAAAGAGCTTCCAGCTGAATAAAAAAATGCAGTGTGATGAAATGACCAGCCATTCAAGCAAGGAGAAAAAAAAATCACTTGGGAGGACTACTTTATTTAAGAAAGTAGGAGCATGTTTTAGTGATTTGATTTGATTTTAATGAACCCATGATTTCATCGATGTTGGAAACTAATTTCATTGATTTTGAGATAGAAATAAAGTGATAGAAAGAGGAAACAAGGATGACAGGTAGGCTGAAAGAAAGCCTGTGAAACTGGGAAAGAAAGAACTTTGGTACTTATGTCTATTAAGAAGTTAGTAATGTTAATGATGTAAAGTTACTCATGCATATATCCTGTAAATAAAAGGCTATTAAATTAAAAAAAAAAAAGTTAGTAATGGATTTTGCCTATTCTCTAAGGACCACTTGACCTGAAGTCAGAGGATTGTCACCAAAAACTGATCATAAAATGATGCTTTTTTTTTTTTCAGTCAAAGTAACTCATAAATAATATTTTCTGAATTGTGATGGGTTTGTGATTTTGGCCAATCAAGGGAGGAACCATACTAAAAAAAAAAAAATCAAGAACTTTGACGTATGGAAGTAGAGTAATCTGCTCTAAGTGGCTAGAACTCATTGTTAACCAGCCCTCCTTGAGAGATGCCCTATCTTAGGTTTATCCTGAGAATATTTTGAAAAGGAAATTTGGTGAGGATTGAAAATGTAAAAAAAGCATTATGTTATGGGAGATAACGCTCTGGACTTGGATTCAGGAAGATTTAGATTCAAATATTGCCTCTGAGACTTTCTGGCTGTGGGACTAAACAAATCATTCACCTCCCTGCCTTCTGCCGTAAAAGGTATAATTGCTTGTACCTCACAGGGTTGTGAGACTCAAGTAAAAAAATGCATATAAAGCACTTTGAAAACCTAAAAGGACTATATAAATGTAAGCTGTTATTATGAAGATATCATAGGATAGGCTAATGTTACATGTAACTTTTATTATTCTACCCAGAATTAGTTCCTTGGAAGGAGGAAGAAGAAGCTCTTCGTGGGGTGAGAGAGTTCCTGTGCCTCTCTCACATAACCATTACTGATGGTACCCAGATAGTAGAACCAAAAGTAATGAATGGGAGGAAGGTAAAATTTAGACTTGTTAGCCATCAGAGCTGTCTAAAAGTAGAATGGATTTCTCTGGAGATTGTGAATTCCCTCTTTTTGGAAGTATTCAAACTCTGCTGGAATAAATGATCACTTGTCAAGTAGGTCAGGAATTCCTTTTAGGATAGGAGTTGGCTGAGATGGTCCTTCCCAAATTTCAAACTGGATTCTGTGATACTGATTCAGTTATGGGCAATGTGCTACAACTTGTTAGTGAAATAATTGACAGATACTAAAGAATCAGTCAAAGTCTCCATAACTCCTGACCAACTTGGGGAGAAATTGTACATGTCACCAGACCCATCATGGAGTGACCTTTACTTCCCATTACTCTCAAGTTTTAAATCATATCTCATCTCAAACAGACTTTCTGTACCAAATAATGTACATAGAAATACCCAATATGCCATCACAGAGCAACTCTACCTGAACCACAGTCATAAAAAGGGACTTGGACTCTCCTCTCTCTGGTATGAGACTAGACCACATTTCAAGAGGTGAAAGATCAGCATTTTATTATTTGTTAAACCACTCAGCTTCCTAGAAATAAACATGGTCTCTGATGTTGATTTGAGAACTAAGGGATATCTTTCAAGTCTAATAAATGTGATAAAAATAAATAACATCCTTTCATAAATTTAATGGAGCATGGCCCTATGTTTATCTTGTGTCATGTACTTGAGATTACGGCACTGGAGGAAGAAAACACTTGATTAATGCACTGAATCTATTTTGTAATCTATGGCTGACTGGAAGATCTTTCTCTACTTCCTTTTCTTTCCTCTTTTGTCTGGAAAAGTTATCAATGGTGTTAATTTGTGATGATAATAAAGCAACAATCTCCTGGTTTGCACAAATGCAGCCAAACAGAATCCCTTTCTCTTTCTTTTTTTTTTTTTTTTCTCTTGATAGAAGGATGATTTGTTGTTGTTGTTTTTGTTACTTTTTAAAATTTCAAGATATGGGCTTGTCAGCCTTGCACAGGACTGAAATGTGGAGAGAACAATATTTCATTAAGGTGGTTATCTTGAGAAGGGGAAAAGCTATGATTTAAAACTAAATCTCAAAGCATCTGCTGAGGAACTCAAAAGAGCACTGGACCAGATGTCAGAAAACTGGTGATACCTACCATTTATTATCTGTGTGATTTTAGGCAAGTCTTAACTTACCTGCACCTCAATTTCCCTACCTATCAAATGAGGGGATACGACTACGTAGTCTCTCAAATCTCTTCCATTTTTTAACATTTCATGATTCTATGAATTCTAAAGCATTATGACATTAATTCACATTTATATTTTATTTCATGGTTTCAAATGAAATATGGTCCTCTCACTTGATCTTTACAATAACCAAATGAGGAAATTTTATGGGAAACATGAGTAATGAAATTGAATCTATCTTCCATTGTCTGTCTTCCAGCACAGTGTCTTTCAATGGAGTTGTACTCAACATTGTAATGCAAATCTCAAATACTTGCCTTACATAATCAGAAATCATAGAAAGGGGAAGAAGTTATGACAGGTCTATAAGTGAGTCTTTGAGAAACCTGTTCTTTTTCACCCAAATTTACATTGTATATAGCCAACTATTCTCAGTGCTATGTCAAGAGACATTGAAAATATAATCCATACAACTACATAAAGTATCAAGATCTTTGAGAACTATAATTAGCTCGATTTTCTCTTTGTATCCCTAGTTCCTAGCATGGTATCTAGCACAAGATGGGCATTTATTCAATGCTTGTTGGTTTACACATTATATCTAAAACTACACCAGTAGGTCATAGGCCAGAGGGAATATCTTTTTAATGGCTGCTATCATTGCAACCTACTAGTGGCAAATGACATTGAGTGGGGGGGGGATTAATAGATTATGGAATTGAATAGAATTCTTGGGAGGGTGGGTCTCAAGATATGCAGTAGAGACAAAGTTATCAAAAGTTCTACTTTACAGGGGTTGGAGGTGAAGGGCATGGTGGGGATAGTGGAGTTGGAAGGGGAGGATGAGAAAATCACCCAATCTTATAATGAGAGTATCAGTTTGGGAGCTGATAGATTGTAAAATCTTAGGTTTTGAGATAGAAGGGACTTTATAGACCATAAATTCTATCACCTAATTTTACAGATTAGGAAACTGAGTACCAAAGAGATAGCCCAGGATCAGTTACTAGTCAGTTAGCAAATATCTGAGTTAGGGTTTGAATCAGTCTTTGTGACTCTAAGTCTAGCTGTCTATCCACTAGTTTTATTGTTCCCTATTGTATGCAAGAAAGTCATTTGTCCTTAATTCCCCACCCTCTCAATTGAACCTTTTCTTTGCGACAAAAAAAAAAAAAAAAAAAAAAAAAAAAAAAAAAAAAAAAACATTTAAACAAAATAAACCAACAGTGATGATATATCAAATAGTTCATATGTTATACATCCTTAGTCCCCCATCTCTCCACTGAGAAAAGAAAAGTGTGTTTCATCATCAGTTAACTGGTACTGGGATTGTTCAATACAATTAGTCAGTTTTTTAATTTAATTTAATCACTTTTTTATTTTTAAATTATTTTTGTTACCTTTGTCTCCCATCTTCCTTCCCAACCCTGCAGCTGTGAAGGTCAATATTTCACACATACATGTGTAATCATATAGTACATATTTTCATACATCGCTTTTTTCTCTGGAGGTAGATGGAATCTTCCTTTGTAGTTCCTTATAGTTGATTTGAATATTCATATTACTCAGAATAGCTTAGTCATTCAGAGTTACTTTTTTTTTCCATAATAGTTTTTTTCAATTACATTAAAGATAGTTTTCAACATTCATTTTTTGTAAGATTTTAAGTTCCATATTTTTCTCCCTCCCTTATCTTCCCTCTCCCCCAAACAGTAATCAATCTAATATAGATTATATATGTACAATCATTTTAAACATATTTCTATATTTGTTATATCTTTAAACAATATTGCTGTAACTGTATACAACATTCTCTTAGTTCTGTTCATTTCACTCTTCATTATTTTATGTAAATCCTTTCAAATTTTTTTTCTAAAATCAACCTGCTTAAAATAAAAAAAAAATCAACCTACTTATCATTTCTTAGCATATTTCATCATAATCATATACCACTACTTTTTCTGTCAATCCCCAATTGATGGCATTCTTTCAATTTCCAGTTCTTTTCTACCACAAAGAGAGTTTCTATAAGTGTTTTAGAACATAAAGGTTCTTTTCCTCTTCCCCAATTAGTCAGTTTGATAGCCTTTGTATCATTATTTATAATTATATAGATACAGTACATACAGTTTCCTGCCTCTACTTTTTTTTTGTCTCTGTATCATTCCACAGGAGTCTTTTCCTAAATGTTTCTTTGAAATTTTTGTATTTGCTATTCTCTATAGCAAACTAATATTCAATTAAAAAATAATGCCACAATTTGTGGCAAATTCCCTTATCAATGCATACCCCTTCCTTTCAAGTATTTTGTTACCAGAAAAAAATATTACTGAGTCTTTGTTAGAGAACTTTTCTTTTCGTCATTGCTCCATAAGATATGGATCAAGGAATCTCAATGGTTTAAATCATTTTCTTGCATAATTCCAAATTATGCACCAGAATACTTGGACCTATTTACAACTTCACTAACAATGACATCTTAATATCTTTGCCAATTTGTTGGCTGTAAAATGGAACTTCACTGTAAGTTGAACAACTGAGTTGTTTTAATTCATATTTCTCTTCTTTGTGACATGGAACATTTTTCACATAGTTATTAATCATTTGTATTTCTTCTTCTGAAAATTATTCCCATTATTTTATCACTAATCTAGTGCAAAAATGTTTGTGGCAGCCCTTTTTGGAGAATGGCTGATTAAATTATAGCATATGAAGGTTATGGAATTTTATTGTTCTGTAAGAAATGACCAACAGGATGATTTCAGAGAGGCCTGGAGAGACTTACATGAACTAATACTAAGTAAAATGAGCAGAACCAGGAAATCATTATATGTGGCAACAAGAAGACTATATACAATGATCAGTTCTGATAGATATGGCTCTCTTCACCAATGTGATGAGTTAGAGCAGTTCCAATTGTTTAGTGATGAAGAGATCCATCTACACCCAGAGAGAGGATTGTGGGAAATGAGTGTGGTTTATAAAATGGCATTTTTATTCTTTTTGTTGTTGTTTGCTTGCAATTTATTTTGCTTCTGTCTTTTTTTTTTTTTAACTGGTTTGATTTTATTTTTCTTGTATGGCATGATAATTGGATAAATATATATATACATATATTAGATTTAACATATATTTCTACCATGTTTAAGATATATTGGACTACTTGCCACCTAGGGGAAGGCCTGGAGTAAGGTTTTGCAAGGACTAATGTTGAAGAATTGTCCACACATGTATTTTGAAAAATAAAAAAAAAAAACTTTAATAAAGGAAAAAAAAAGGAAGACTTCTCTATATGGTGACAAAAAAAACTGGAAAATTGCAGAGATGCCTGCCAACTGGGGAATGGCTGAACAAGTTATGGAATGCTATTGTAAAATAGTGAGCTAGTTTTAGAAAAACATGGAAAGACTTTCAAGAAATAATGAACAGTGAAATGAGCAGAACCAAGACAGCATTATATACAGTAACAACAACATTGTTTTAAGAAAAACTTTGAGCAACTAAGTCATTTGAGTGTTATAAATATCCAAATTAACTACAAAGGACATATCAAAGAAGATGCTATCTGCCTCCAGAGAAAGAACTGATAAATAGAAGACATGTATAGTACAATTTTACATACACATACACATACACACACACACACACACACACACACATTTGTGTCAAATAGTAACCATCTCTTAGACAGGGTGGGAAGAGGTTAAAAAATACAAAAAGTTCACAGGAGAGAATAAAAGAAAATGTAGCAGGAAACATAGAAAGCAGAGTAGCTTTTGAAAATTATTATAAGTACTTTTATAGTTGTTTTTAAAAAGTAAACAGTATAAAATGTAAAGTCACAGTTTTATAGTGAATCCTCTTTTTAGATTGTACTGTGTACATGGAAATGTTCTCTCCTTTTTGTTTTTATGTATTTAAGTTCAAAATGAATTAAAAAAAGTAAATAAAAAAAAGAATTCCCCCCTGAAAACTACTTGGTATCAGTTATGTAACTACCAAGTAATCTCATGATATGTGTGTATGCTAATAATAATAGTCAATATCAATATAGCTTTTTAAGATTTACACAGTGCTTTATGTATATTATCTCACTTGATCCCCAGAAAAGATCTGTAAGGTAGGAGCTATATTGTCTCCAAGGGAAAATGATTAATTTCTGGTGTTAAGGAGAAACCTACCCAATCATTGTTTGATTTCCAATAGAAACTTGTCTTCACTGAAGTTCTCTTCCTAAGAGTTTGGTTGAAACTCTAGGTTCTAACAGGTTACGACTAGCAAGCTTTGCAAAGTCCTAGCAACCTGAAAAGGTTTTGGAGTACCCACTGGGGGTGGGATGTGAAGTGAGTTTATAAATGGAATCCCAGGTGGTCTTTGAAGTATTTCTGTAAGTAGTATGAAACTGGTGAGAAATTTCAAACTAATTAAGAGTTGTTCATTTTCCACATTCTAACTCAAAGAGAAACATCAGTACCTCCTTGCTAAGGTAGTTGATTTTTCATATTATACTTTATGGGATATCCTCTATTTACCTAATGTTTTCCTGTCCAGTCTTTCCAGACTATGAATTTTGTATATTTTATATATACGAAGGTGACTTTTCCTTCCTTTAATGACCAGTTCTTATCAGCACAGGCAACCCATACCAGGCTCATAAATATGTCACTCCCAGCTCACTCTTAGCCCTTGTATTTCAGAAACACAATTCCTTTGTGAACTTTTTCTCCTCTTTTCTTTGGAACTTGGAAACTTTGCTCCTTCCTCCAATCCAGATTTCAGACTAGCTCTCACTTTTATTTCTTATTGGTTGATATAAATAAATGGGGGACTGATGCTTGTACATTAGAATCATTACAGCAAGAGTATACAGACAATATAAAGAAAGGTCCATGGAGCCAGGGCCTTCCTATTCCAATTAAATATTTCCTGTCAGTCTGTGCCAATTGTGCATCTTGTAAGAACATTTAAAAGCAGAAGTCTGAACTCTCAGGGACCCCCCTCCCCACTCCATGACTTAAAAATCTGCTTCCTGTTTGACAAGATTTAATAAATAGGAGCAAATATGCACTTTCAGCAACACAAGTCATTGAGAGCTGGCTCAGATGTGTACCTTTATACATCTGCTTGTGTCTACCCAGCCAGTAGTGCTGTCATTTATGGGTTGTTTTCTTCCTCACAGAGTGCCTCTGGACATCAGAGCTTTTTGGTATAGAGCTCTAATGAAGTTTTCAAATTTACAGGAAATAATTACATATATTGGGACTTACTCTTCTCCAGCAGATCCTGAGTGTGTTGTCTTTAAAAAGTCCAGTATATTCATGACATTGAAAATGTTAAGTATTGGACAATGGAACAGGAAGAATATGGGTCTTCATGCTACTCTTAATATGTGACCTTGTCTAAATAATTTAAATTCTCTGTTCCTCAGTTTTCCAAATCCACAAAATGGGGATAATATTAATAGGGAGGACAAATGAGATGAAATGAGAAACAAGTCAATGTAGTGAAAAAAAGTAATAATGGCTCACATTTTCATAGTATTTGTACTTGAACACAATGATCTTGTAGTTATACCTTTATTGTCATCGTCTCCCTCCATATTTTAAAGATGAGGAAGTGAGCCAAAAGAACATCAGATGTTCTGTATAAAGGAACCTTATACATGACCTAGTTTAATCACTTTATTTTATAGATGAAGAAATAGGGGATCAGAGAAAGGAGGTGATTTACCCAAGATCACATAGGTAGAAAGTATCAGATAGGAACTTAAACCCAGGTCTTTTTACTTCAGTCAGTTTTTTTTTTTCTACTAACTTTCTTCCTTCCTTTCTTTTTTAATTTTTGTTAGAAAGAGGGTTTTTATTAATATTCTTTTAACAGAACAAAAAAAAATGCAACAATGTGACAAGCCTTCTGCCAATGCCCTTTATAGAGAATTAGGTACCACCATTTGGAGTTATCTATAGGTACAATTAGAATCAATTGCTATCCAATCCTGAGTTCAGGTTATAAAGTGCACTTTCCACTAACTTTCTACTTTAAATACTGAAGCTGGAATCAGCATGGGGGGAGTTCAGCCTTGGTGAGGAGTATCAGCACTGGAGAGGGCAGGACTGGGTAGCTTCTTATAGTGGAAGGAGTATTAATCTTGAGGTCAAGAAAGAATATTAAGGTTCAGGTCAAGAGATTTGAGTCTTACCTCCTTCTCTGCTGTGTAGTTGCTGTATGATCTGAGAAAACCAGTTCCTTATTTGTAAGCTGTTGGGAAGTGGAATGAGATTTGTAATTCCTTTTCCAGTTCCAACAAGAAATCTTAGAGCTGGTCAGAAAACAATTGTCTTTCTGGTTGATTGCTACTATTGTTACCAATTTTTTCTGTATTGATATTTGAGATTTAGGTAGCCAAATACATTAGAAATAAGACAGGAATTCCACAGCTCAGAAGTCATGTTTCTAAACTTATCAATGGTGATGATGATGATGATGGTGGTTTTTGGCTTCTGAGAGACTGTGATTTACCCAATGTCACATACCAGATAAAAAGTGCTCTGCTTGGGCTTTCCCCAGAATAAGCTCATCAACAAAAATCTCATCATCATCCATTTGCTTCAGTTTTGGTACTCAACACTTCTTGAGTACCATTTTCCCTCTGACTGGTTCAGGGAATAAAGCAAAACAAACAAACAAAAATACTCTTCCAAACACCACCTTTTTTAGAGACTGAGACTTTCTAACTCTTCATTTTCTAACAGCCACTTTGCTTGGTTTCAGCTCCAATAACACCATGTCTTCATTGCCCTGCCTTCCAGCTTCTTTGGATGGAGTCATCACCCATTAGATACTAAGTTCCTCAGGACAGGAACTCTTTTTCTGATTTGTATTGCCAGAAAATAGCATTGCACCTGGCACATAGTAGGTGTTTAGTTAATGTTTCCTGGCTACTCTAGATTCTCTGATATTGTCCATTAAACATGTATTGACATTGACTCTGGGGTCAGGACAACCTAATTTAAAATTTGACCTCAAACACTAATTGGCTATGTGACCCTTGGCAAATAATTTAACCCCAGTTGCCTCAAAAAGCCCCAAAACTTGTGTTGAAATTAGACAAATAAGTATTCTGAAAAGTTCAAAATGCTTTATGAGATCATGATTATTTATTTACCTTTTCCAGCCCCTATAGCAAATCCATATTCTTGATCTTTAATATGACCATTTTGAAAATAGGCCAATTCTTATACTGCTTATGGAACACCTACAATCTTTTGGGGGAGCAATATGTCACTATATACTAATAATTATTAAACTATTCATGTCCTTTGACCCACTTGTCCTGCTCTTATAAAGCTCTTATAGAACTTGTAATAGTTATGAAAAGGAGGAGAAAGATCTATTTATAGAGAAAATAATTAAAATTTCATTATTCAAATGAATAAAATACTGGAAATAACCTACACTGACTGAATAAATTGTGGTATGGGAGGAGGGAGGGAGTAGAATATACAATTGAATACAATATTGGATACATATATTGGATAAATTGGATACATATACAATTGGATAAATATATTTAAAGAAATATAGGAAGACCAATGAATGGATGCAGAGGAAAGAAAATAGGATTAGAACAATTTATGCCTATACTTCATATAAATAACATTAACGATGGTAACAAAATTTGAAAAAAAAATAGAAGAATTTGGAAGGGAACATAGAAACAAACAGGCACTTTTATTATTATTTTGTCAGAATTATCAGGAATGTCCCCAAAGTCTTGGGCCTTTAAGAAGCTTCAAAAAATACATATGGGACATGTTGCACATTGCTAGCACTGGATATGGCATTTCATTGGTAGGGAACTCATGAATAAGAAAACTCCTTCTACCAATATAGGTTGGCACCATTTCTCCAACTTATAAGAGAATTGTTTAATGTACTGAGACTTGCTCAGGAGCACACAATCATTATACATCTGAAGTGGGACATAAATCCAAGTCTTCTTGGCTGCCTCTCCTACTATTCCTGCCTGAATGCACATTTTAAATAAACTACAAAGATAAATTTTTGTACTTTAATGTTATGATTTTTGTCCCCATTTTTGTTAATGGTTACTCAATTTAAAAGAAACAAAATACACTGAACTATCTCTCTCTTCAGGGAAAAAAGAATGAAACTATAGTGTATAGATTCACTTTATACAGCTCCTTGGATATGGTAATCACTCACTAAAATTTTTGTTGATTGCTTGTATTTATTCATATGGAAATATGGATTTGCAAAAAAAATGTAATAATCAAATGTCATTTCTAAGCTAAATTGTCTTACTGTCCCAATTATTTGCAGGTCACAATAACCACCAGTAGCTCTACTATTGACATGGAAAGCCTGCAGGAACCCAGTAGCAGCAGCCCTGAGACTCCTATGCATCACTACCACTATCAACAGCAGCAACAAGTATAGTGGCTGCACCTAGTGTTCCACTGCCCTGATCACCATCACTCCTGCCATCCACCTCTTTGACCCTCACTGGCCTTTCATTGTTACCACAGATCTGGATGGCTTTATTGCCAAGCCTACCACCAATATCACCGCCACTGCCACAACCAGTGTCATCTCAGCCACAAACTTGCCTTCCTTGAATGGTTTAATGGGACAGTTGCCATTACTACCTCTTAGCTGTAGTGAGCCATAGAATGTTTCCAAATATTAATGATAAATTTTTTTTTTCCTATTGGAAGAAGAGAGTTCAGAGTTTCATTAAATATATAGTTCCATGTGGTTCTTAGTAGAATGGCTTTGATATAAAGGGTTTCTTTGAGGCTTAAGAAGTTTCTGGGTTCTTGAAACTTGCCAATACCTGATAGTCTTTTTTTTTTTTTTTTTTTTTTTTAATTATAGCTTTTTATTTACAAGATATATGCATGATTGTTGGTGGAGTTGTGAACGAATCCAACCATTTTGGAGAGTAGTTTGGAACTATGCTCAAAAAGTTATCAAGCTGTGCATACCCTTTGATCCAGCAGTGTTACTACTGGGATTATATCCCAAAGAGATTATAAAGAAGGGAAAGGGACCTGTATGTGCACGAATGTTTGTGGCAGCCCTTTTTGTAGTGGCTAGAAACTGGAAACTGAATGGATGTCCATCAGTTGGAGAATGGCTGAATAAATTGTGGTATATGAAAATTATGGAATATTACTGTTCTGTAAGAAATGACCAACAGGATGATTTCAGAAAGGCCTGGAGAGACTTACACGAACTGATGCTGAGTGAAATGAGCAGGACCAGGAGATCATTATATACTTCAACAACAATACTATATGATGACCAGTTCTGATGGACCAGGCCATCCTCAGCAACGAGATCAACCAAATCATTTCCAATGGAGCAGTAATGAACTGAACCAGCTATGCCCAGAAAAAGAACTCTGGGAGATGACTAAAAACCATTACATTGAATTCCCAATCCCTATATTTATGCACACCTGCATTTTTGATTTCCTTCACAAGCTAATTGTACAATATTTCAGAGTCTGATTCTTTTTGTACAGCAAAATAACGTTTTGGTCATGTATACTTATTGTGTATCTAATTTATATTTTAATATATTTAACATCTACTGGTCATCCTGCCATCTAGGGGAGGGGGTGGGGGGGGTAAGAGGTGAAAAATTGGAACAAGAGGTTTGGCAATTGTTAATGCTGTAAAGTTACCCATGTATATATCCTGTAAATAAAAGGCTATTAAATTTAAAAAAAAAAAAAAAAAGATATATGCATGGGTGATTTTTCAGCATTGACAATTGCCAAACCTTTTGTTCCAACTTTTTCCCTCCTTTCCCCCACCCCTTCCCCGAGATGGCAGATTGACTAATCAATACATGTTAAATATGTTAAAGTATAAATTAAATACAATATAAGTATATATGTCCATACAGTTATTTTGCTGTACAAAAAGAATCGGACTTTGAAATAGTATACAATTAACCTGTGAAGGAAATAAAAAATGCAGATGGACAAAGATAGAGGGATTGGGAATTCTATGTAGTGGTTCATAGTCATTTCCCAGAGTTCTTTCCCTGGGGGTAGCTAGTTCAGTTCATTACTGCTCTATTGGAACTGATTTGGTTCATCTCATTGTTGAAGAGAGCCACGTCCATCAGAATTGATCCTCATATAGTATTGTTATTGAAGTACTGATAGTCCTTCCCATTGCTCAAACTAGAGACACCTGTTGCTACCATTTGTTTATTCTTACATGTCCTCTGAGTTTGGGAACATGCAATGAATCCTTATGTGAAATATATCCAACTTATCAAAAAATCAAAACAAATTCAAACAAACAAACAAAGGACAAAGTCCTAGGGCAGAGCCTTAAGACAAGGAGTTCACCTATAGGTGGTACTCCTGGAACTGACGATATAAACAAACACATCTCAGAGCCATGACTGTTCAGGGACTTTCCAAGTCATTTAAGCACTAATCATTTTTTTTAAATGCTATTTTCTTGTTCACCAGTCTTTTCTCACAACATCCCTGAGTAATAAAATCTTTATTGCCATTCTTCAGACCAAGGGATTGTGACTCCTTGAGAAAATTATTTCCCAAAAGGCACCTATAGTAAACTTCCCTTCTCTCTGTTTCCTCTTAACTCTCCTTCGTCTTAAGGAAGCAGCATAAGCTATGAAAGACAGGGTTAGAATACCTCAGAACACAAGCATGCATTGACTTTATACCTGTGGGAGTAACATCATGCTTTCAGATTTCTCCAGAGAAGGAGCTTGTCTTTGGAAATGTTGATCTGTATTCTGGCATCATGGGATTTTTTTTCCTTTTATTTTGTGAGGTTCAGAGAGATAAGGACAAAAAAAAAAGAGAAGGATTGAAAATCCCAGCACTGCTCTGCACATTAAATGTGAATGGGTGGAACTAGACTCTTTTAAGACAATATTGAGATATTATTCCACTTCATTTTCATTAGTGGAGCAATTTGGGGTTGTAAAAAGGTCATTGTAGTTGGAATCAGAGTCTCTGGGTTTGAGACTCACCCTTGCCACTTACTTGCTGTGGGATTCTGGGAAAATCTTCTAACCTTTCTGAACCTGTTTCATTATCTGGCAAAATGAGACTCATTACAGTCTTCGAATTACAGCGAGGTTGTGACGAAAATGCTTTGCAAAGTAGAGTAAAGCATATTATAAAATTTCAGCTTTTCTTTTGTCTTTATTCAAACTCTAGCATATGGTATAAGTGAAGTCTTCCCTTAACTTGAGGGAAATGAAGTTTGAGGAGTTATCAAGTATTTTTGGTTAAAGTTGGATGTATCCTTAATATGGGACTATTTTGTACAACAACAATTTCCTCATTGTGGCTCAGAGAATGTTAAAAGGACTTCATTTTCTGTCTACATTAGGCCACCTACAAAACCAGGAAGAGAAGCATAATCTCATTTGGCATCTGTTTGGAAGACATACAAGCAAAAGGAGAATTGGGTGCACCCTATGGACAAGCAAATAATCTGATAACCATTTTTTACAAGTAGAAAGTTCTTTCTGAATATCAGTGTATGTATATTCTACTGTATCATCAGCCTTCCACATCCCCACTTTCCTCAAGCCCCTACCTCATCCTAGGAAGTGAACATTTGGTCACAATTCTTCTTATAATAACATTTAGAATTATAACTATCACAATGCATATTATTCACACAATTAAGAAAGATGTAGAGAGTATAAGGGGGCAGATAAGTGATACAGTGGATAGAATACCGTGTCTGGAATCAGGAAGAACTGAATTCAAATTTGGAATCAGAAAAATTATAACTGTGTGATGAGTAAGTCACATATCACTTAACTGGGCAAGTCACTTAACTCTGCTTTAATTTTCTCATCTGTAAAATGAGCAGGAGAAGAAAATGGCAAACCATTACACTCCGTAACTGTTCCAAGAAAATTCCAAGTGGGGTCAATGAAGAGTCTGAAATAACTGTACAACAATGATAACAGAATATAAGATTTATTGGTGGTTTTTAAAAAATCTCTAGGCTCAGGGCAGCTAGATGGCACAATGATAGAGAACCAGTCCTGAAGTCAGGAGGACCTGAATTCAAATCTAGTCTCAGAGACTTAACACTTCCTAGTTTTGTGATTCTGGGCAAATCACTTAAACCCAATTGCCTCAGGGGGAAAAAATTGCTAGGCTTTCTTCAAACAAAGATATATTTTACACATGTATTAAAAACTCACAAAGATCTAACAATGAGATAATCAATATCAAGCAAAGTATAAAAAAACAAGACATTCTCACATTTTGCATATACCAATATTGTGGAAGATGTTCTCTGCTGAGTCAAAATAAGATTTCACTATGCTCAAAAAGTTATCAAACTGTGCATACTCTTTGATCCAGCGGTGTTACTACTGGATTTATATCCCAAAGAACTACTAAAGAAAGGAAAGGGACCCGTATGTGCAAAAATGTTTGTGGCAGCCCTGTTTGTAGTAGCCAGAAACTGGAAATTGAATGGATGCCCATCAATTGGAGAATGGCTGAGTAAATTGTGGTGTATGAATGTTATGGAATATTATTTTTCTGTAAGAAATGACCAGAGGATGATTTCAGAAAGGCCTGGACTTTGATGAACTGATGCTGAATGAAATGAGCAGGAGCAGGAGATCATTATATACTTCAACAACAATACCATATGATGATCAATTCTGATGGACGCGGCTCTCTTCAACAATGAGATGAACCAAATCAGTTCTATTTGTTCAATAATGAAGAGAACCAGCTACACCCAGTGAAAGAACACTGGGAAATGAGTGTGAACCACAACATAGCATTTCCACTCCCTCTGTTTTTGTCTGCTTGCATTTTTGATTTCCTTCTCAGGTTATTTTTACCTTATTTCTAAGTCCGATTTTTCTTGTGCAGCAAAATAACTGTATGGATATGTATACATATATTGTATTTAACATATATTTTTAACATATTTAACATGTATTGGATTACCTGCCATTTAGGGGACAGGGTGGGGGGAAGAAGGGGAAAAGTTGGAACAGAAGGTTTTGCAAGGGTCAATGCTAAAAAATTATCCGTGCATATATCTTGTAAATAAAAAGCTATAATAAAAAAAAGAAATAAAGAAGAAAAAAGAAAAGAAGATTCCAATTGATGACAAGGTTCTTTTAAATGCTTGCAGTTGTAGATAATGTTGTACTAATTGAAAAGAGCCCTGAAGAATCTCTTCAATGAAATTCATAGTTATTTGAAAGAGATCGGTCTAGTCATTTGTATGAAAAGACAAAAAGAATGAAAAATATGATATGATCAGATGGGCAGTCCCCTGAGTTAGTCAATCAGTGTGTGTCTTGGGTGGTGCTACAGATAGATACTGACTTGAGTCTAGAATTGAATAGAAGGGAGAGATTGGGATGGACTCTATTTGGGAAATGGTGTAATGATTAAATGCTCTGACCGAAGGTCATTTCTTAAATGCTAGTATTCAACCAGAGATGCTATATGGCTGCAAATCATGAAATACAGTGGCCTCAATATTACCACAATCACCAAAATCTTAGTGGAAAGATGCTCTTCTGATTGATGAGTGCCCTATGTGGTCCTCCATATCTACACTGGCTTCAGCCACTCTTCATTCTTCAATCTAGCTGCTCAGACACTAATTCCAAAATCCTTAATCCACCTCTTTCTAGTTCTGGAATTATTATCAAATCAGTACTGTCATTGTTACTAGAAAGCATTGTCAAATTACTCTCCTGTGACTCCACTTAACATCTCTTACCTTCCTAAAGCAAAATACTTCTTGCTAAAGACTACTCCTTTATAAATTTGATCTTCCATTATAATATAAGCACCTAAAGGGCAGGGACTGCCTTTCATTTCGTTTTTATAACTCCATTGCTAAGTACCTACTTGATTCCTATCCCCAAAACACTACCAGCATCTTCATCCAACTCTTAACTGAAGAATTGTTACCTTGAGAATGAGTCCAGAGGAACAATTTACTGTTGTTAAATTGTGACCAACTCTTTGTGACCCTT
This sequence comes from Sarcophilus harrisii, assembly GCF_902635505.1. Classification (NCBI taxonomy): domain Eukaryota; kingdom Metazoa; phylum Chordata; class Mammalia; order Dasyuromorphia; family Dasyuridae; genus Sarcophilus; species Sarcophilus harrisii. The sequence continues at coordinate 493,038,715 of NC_045426.1, read as the reverse complement.
TAGACTCTTATAATATGACAGGTTCATCTTCCAGTGTCATATATTTTAGCATTTTTATACTTCCCATGGATTTTTTTTTTTATTATAGCTTTTTATTTACAAGATATATGCATGGGTAATTTTTCAGTATTGACAATTGCAAAACCCTTTGTTCCAATTTTTTCCCTCTTTCCCCCCATTCCCTCCCCAGGTGGCAGATAGACCAATACATGTTAAATATGTTAAAGTATATGTTATATACAATATATATACATGTATGTACACATATACACATATATAAATACAATATATGTGCACAAAAAGAATCAGACTTTGAAATAATGTACAACCTGTGAAGGAAATAAAAAATGCAAGAAGACAAAAACAGAGGGGTTGGAAATGCTATGTAGTGGTTCACACTCATTTCCCAGAGTTCTTTTGCTTCTCCATGTATTTTTTAAAAAAAAATATTTTCCCCCAGTTACATGTTACATTTGGTTTTTTAAAATTTGAGTTCCAAATTCTTTTTCTTCCTCCCTCCCCATCTCTCCAGTTAAGAAGGAGCATTGAAGTTATGCAGAATATTTCTATAAAACTCATGTTGCAAAAGAAAACATATCTCCCCTCCCCTCCATGGCGTTTTCTTGACAAAAATATTGAAGGAGTTTTCCATTTCCATTTCCTTTTCCAGTAGATCACTTCTTGTCAGAGCTTTCCACTATGATCTGCATGGCATAGCTCACAGTTTCTTTTTTTCTAGTTTAAATTTTCAATAGTATTTTATTTTTTTCCAAATACATGTAAAGATAGTTTTCAACATTCATTTTTGTAAGACTTAGCACTCCAATTTTTTCCTTCTTCCTTTCATTACCTTTCCCCCTCCCCAAGATAGCAAACAATCTGACATTGGTTAAATATGTGCAATTTTAAAAAACATATTTCTATATTTGTCATGTTGTGCAAGAAAAATCAAATCAAAAGGGAAAAAACATGAGAAAAGAAAAAATAAACAAACAAACAAAAAGTGGATCATGCTTTGATCCACGTTCAATCTACACAGTTCTCTCTCTGGATGAGGATGGCATTTTCCATCACAAGTCTATTGGAATTGTCTTGAACCACTGCATTGTTGAGAAGAACCAAATCCATCACAGTTGATCATCACATAATTTTGTTGTTTCTGGGTAACAATGTTCTCTTGGTTCTGCTCAGTTCACTCAGCATTAGTTCATGTAAGTCTTTTCAGGCATAGCTACGGTTTCACTGAATTAAACAAGTCCTTCCATCAAGACAATAATCCAGGATGGGGGCATATGCTAGGCAGATTAAGTCACCTAGAACATTTATTTCCCTTATCTCTCCTGGTACAGACAGTCCAGGATGCTGAGTCCAAGAATTCTGGAAATAGGAACTTCCAGATCACTGGACCTGTTTCTCACATGATTCTTGTAGGTATCACCTAGGGAAGGAACTCTTCTGCAGATTTAACCTGATATCTGTCTCTGAAGATGTTATAGTCTGCATAATGACACACTAGCAGCCATAATTTCTATAGATTCAAAAGGAAGGAAAAATGTTCACCAAGTCCGTGTCAAGTGGTTCAACATTAGAAATAGATATATGATTTTATTAAAGGAAATGACAGTAAAGAAGAGATACTGGCATATGGTTTTTTTTCTGCACCCTCAGGACCATGAGACCTTTCCATCCAACTTGGAGCAGAAACTTTCAATGTGTGTTGTCATATGCTTCCCTGTTAGGATGTGAACTCCTTGATAGTGGGAACTGGCTGGTTTTTCTATATTTCTCCTATATTTTCTATATTCTATATTTGCCTATAGTGTTTAATAAATGCTTTTTCATTCAATTATTTATTAAAAATACTATATTATTCATTAGACTTTGTGGTGAGAAATGTCATTAAAGTCATCATTAAAGGTATTTATACTTGAAAAAGGAAATGAGCTGGTGATGAATGGGGGACAACAAGTAGGAAAACTGTTTTGTATTAGTATTACTGAAATAGTTAAAGAACCAACCCCAAGGAAAACCACTATTATATTGGGCAAATTCTCCATTGGAGGATTTATGAAAAGACATGCACAAAATTATGTAAGATAAAAAGGGAATGGAAGGATTGTGATCTGTAATGGTAGGGAGAGTACCCATACTTATCAAATTGCCTATCTATCCATCAGAGTGTAACTAACAGCTCTCAGCCTTGTCTTCTCCAAAATAAATAATCTCAGTTATTCTTTTTTTCCTCAGATTCTCTTAATCCATCACATTGCTTTCCCTCTTAAATCTTTTTTTATCTAAATTAAGAACCTCAAAGTTTACATTTAAATTAAAGCCATGAATACTTGTTTCTATACAAGTCCATGCTTACCCAATTATTTCTTGCAAATGAGTGATTAAGAAAATACTCAAGATTGAATTGGATGTGTAATTGGGGAGGGAAATACAATTTTTAAAAGATTGAATTGGATTTTTTTTTTTTATCTCATTTCTTGAAAGTTGCATTTTCCTTTCATATATATCGTAGGTAACAAATGCTTTGGTGTTCATTTGTTAATTTTAAATAGAAGTACTTGAGAGTATATAGCAAGTATACTAGATGAGATTTTCTCTGACTATACCATTGTACAGATTGTTACATGGAAATTTAAATTTTGAAGCCAGAACTGAACATACAGAAAATTTAGTTTAATGAATCTTTTGAAAATAAGTCGCATGACAAGGCTGCTGAATGACAAAAGTAAATTTTCTCTGGACAATAAAGAATTTGGCAAATGAACATACAGAATGCTGATCTGGAGAAAGCTTCCTTCTAGAAGATACAGCTGAAACTGCTTCTCTAACATTATAAATAGGATTTATTTTATAGCAGTGATCTATATAGTATTTGCTAATTATTTTACTTCCTTTCCTACTTAATTTGTGTTTACTGAAGATTTTGAGAAGAAATCTAATCCTTTTAATTTTCAAAATCTGATATTCACTGGTGACAACTTCAGGACTTATTCACCCAATCTGTGTTCTGTCAATCATTATTCTGGCTCTATTTAAAAAAAAACAAAAAACAAAAAACATTCAACTGATTTGTCATGTCCATAGGAAAAGAGGAATCACACTACACTCTTGTTTTTAAATGAGATAGTGTGTTTTTTTTTTTTTTTTCTGAATTATTTAGATAATACACTTCAATACTTGAAAGGATATGTATGACTTCACCAGTATGGCCACTCCCAGGACTCCTTGCCATCCTAGTGGAAATCTTAATGAGTTGATGTGGACAATACAATTCATCATTTGGTGCCTGAACTTTCAGTATTGAACCCTTCCAAACTTAGCTACTGTCCTTAGATAGCAGATCACAGTCCATTGCTAATGATAACTTCAATCTTTCCCAATGTGATAAGTCTTAAATTTATGGCCTAAAGCTTTAGAATAACTTTCAAAAAAACAGAAATCATTTCCACTCCATAATGACACAGTATAGTAGGACTATAGTGAAGAAATGAAAAGGAATATACATAATAAAACATAATAATGTATCTAAAATATTTACATATAACATATTATATATGAATATCACACATTTATATATTATATGTTTATGTATCATATTATTATATAATATATAAATATGATGTATCAATATATTAAATATTTAATATATAAACCCACATGTTTATAGGAAATATATAACATACAAATATCACATATGTCTATGTTAGATATATAAAGATAATTACCTTTCTCCTAGATATATAATCATAATATATATGATTATATATTTCAAAATAACCTAAAATTCAGTTTACTTATTTAGCAGTCTTCATTAGGGACTTACATTACTGGGGATTTTCAGAAAGGCGTAAAAAACCCTCAATAACTTAGGATACAATAGTAGCATGAAAATAATTGTTATCTCATCAGACTCAAGTAATATAAGTTTGATACATTAATAATCCCTAAAAGAGACGATAACTCTCAGTTAAGTTTAAAATTGGAATCTCTCTTTGTCTTTTTACCTAATCTACAACATAGGATTGGACTACATGATCTATGAGAAAGAAATCTACAAGCTTTTCAATCCTATGCTTTTATGTTTCTACTAAATTGTTAATCATTGATGGACATATGCTGAAACATATGTACTCTAATTTCTTTGAGGTTCCTGTGAGTAAATATTTCAGTATTTTAAGTACACTGACTAGCAAATGGCATCATTTCATATGTATGTCAGCAAATAGTTATAATTCACATGATTAATTTATTAGCTACATAAACTTTCAGTTTTTTGTATGAAATTAAATTAATTGCAATAAATATCTCATAATCTGTTATATTTCTATAATATTCAAGAACATTCAAAGTCTGCTCTTAAGTAATCACAAAACATTTTGTAAATCTCTCTTATTTTTTAATCATATTCTAGTTTATTCAATTCAACAAACATTTATTAAACATTACTTGGGTACAAATCACTGAGCTGTCATATAACATATACTCACTTAAGTATAATATGAAGTCATGTTTGATGGGAGTAGGGAGAAATTCAAAGAAAGTACACTAGAAAAATCTAAGCAGAGGGAATATTTTCTGGGGGAATTGGAGAAAATTTCATGGAAGAGGTGACATTCTGAAACTTAAAGGTAGCGAAAGGATTTTACTGTAATTTTCTGTTTGTGTCTTAACTCTCTTACCAAACCATAAACTCCTGGAGAACAGGAACTGTCTCTTATTTCCCTTTCTGTCTCTCCTTGGGCCTTATACATGGAGGGAATGCTGGTCTCAGAATCAAGAATACCCAGGTTCAAATCTCACCCCAAGAGGTGTTCATCTCTGGCTATGTGTGTTCCTGGGCAAGTGACAGTGTGTTCTCAATGCTCTAGGAAGCCCTGTTACATGAATTGCAGAGGTGCTGATCTCCTCGATGGAGAAAGTCTTGGGAACTCCCTACTCTTAAGAAGTCACTAGTTAAAAAATAAATAAATATTTGTTGAAAGAATGAATGGAAAAAACAAGGAAAAAACCAACTGTATGGCTACACTATTGCATATTGGAATGCACAGATGGTCTCTTTCCTGCAATTTGCATTTCTAAACAATCTCTTCACCTTCAGGTGGGCATTTTCTGGTATTTTGTTTACACTGAATGTTTACCCATTCTTTTCCAGGCTCTGTTTCTGGCTCTCTGGATTTCAACCTCATACCTAAGCTGCCTTTTCACTCTTGGAACATTCTTGGCTCTTGGAGTCCCCTTTTCCTGCTGATGGAACTTCCATTTTGAAGAAATGGTCAACCAAGTTGAGATCCTATTGGAACCTCCATTTTGAAAAAAAATAGTCAAGCCAGCCATCTTTCATTCCTTTCCCATCTCTACTTCTGATTCTTTGGATTTTGCCAGCATCTTTTCAGTTTTCATTTATGTCATTATTCTCTGTTAGTATGTGAATCCCTTGAAGACAGGGACTGTCTTTTTGCTTTATTGGTAGCCCCAATCCTTAGCACAATATTTGGCATGTAGTAAACACTTAATAAATTCTTGTTTATTTCATGCTAGACATTTAGACAGAGCTTTTGGCTAATTCATTTCAGGCATTAGTTTTATGACATTTAATATTATGTGTTCACCAACACTTGAGATTTAATTGTTTTTTTTTAAAGGTTTGGAGATCCATTGATAGTTTGTCTGGGGCTTTTCTTACATTGTACTATGGGATAATTTCCATGGGCTGTCGCCCAACTTATTTTATCCAGTGTTATCTGACACATTCCATCCTCCATGATTTATGTGAGTGAATGAAAGAAAACGAATAATGTATTTAAACAATAAAAAGATGATGGGTTAGATAATCTGGCTTTATTGTTATGAGAACAGATTCCTGAAGACCTATAAATATCCAGCATGCACCACCAGTCATGAAAAACATAGGAGGTGGCAGTCGTGCCTGGAGAGATTGTTTATCTTCCCTCTTGTCTGTCATCAGGCTGGAATATTTTTTATGTGGGTATGAAGTCTGAGATTGGGGAGCCTATTTCCACAAGAGAAACTCTGGGAAGATTTGTGGTTTCTATGGGACTTGGTGGCTGGTGGCTACTGCAGAGGGGTAGCATTTCGCTCACCTGTGGTCTAATTAAAATCGCTGGCTTTTCAGAAGATCTTAAATTCAGAAAAAAAAAAAAAAGTCAAGGGAAAGAGAAAGATGAAACCTTTTCAGTGTAGTCCTAGAAACAAACCCTCATTTGGGAAAAGGGATAGAGTGAGGGATATGGAATGATTGACATCCCTAGGGATATGATAAAAAAACCCTGCCATATGTAGTTACAATTAGCCCCTAAAACTCATCATTATCACCATTAGCATAAGTCTTTATAGTACCTATTGGTATTTAATTCTTCCCTTCAAGATGGTCCTCAATGTCTCCTTTATCTGATTTTGTCTGTATAAAAATGTTTACCAGAGAGGCTAGGTATATCATGAGATATTTATGTTATCTCTTTCTGTCAGCATACAAACCCCTTGAAGACCAGGATTATCTTTCTTCTTGCTTTATTTGTATCCCCAATCCTTAGCACAATTTCTGGCAATTCAACAGAAAACTCAGATTTATTTTCATTCACTTTTATTGGAATAATACTTCAAGAACTGGAAAGGACCCAGAGGCGACTTAGTTCACCCTTTTCATTTTACACTTGAGGAAACTGAGACCCTAAAGAAATTAATAAGGTCATTCCATTTGTATTTCTCAGAGGTGGCATTAAAATACAAGTCTTCTGAGCCCAGAGCCAGTCCTCTTTCCACTGTTCTGCATTACTTGCTACTTAATGAGACATGATTTTGTGGGTGCTCCATCCACAGGTGAAGAAAAGAAACTATGATTCATTACATGGTCTTGTAAAGTGACTATGTATACCCTCTCTCTCTCCCAAAATTATTCAGATAGTAGCCAAATTGGTGATGAGCCCCTCTGAACTTAACAAAGCTGGTACTCAGACAATAGGTATATAATGTTTTATCACTGATAGAAAATCAAAGCCCTTCCAGTTTGCCGGGCCGGAATTTGTGCTCCCTTAGTCCAGACTTAGAGAAACTGAGGTTACCTTCACACCCAACAAGACAGAAAAACTGAAGAGAGGGCTGGACCAAATCATGAAATAGTTTTACTCCTAGCAGTCCCCAGAAGCTATTGGTGAGGCTAAATTGCTCCCGGGAAGTTGTCTCGAGAAAGAAGCATGACTTATTGACATATGAAATTAATTTGCCAGCTTTGAGAAACATTAATTAATCAGGGACAACACCTTCTTGTCTTAGACTTTTATTGGCCCCTCTGACAGCATTTCTAACCCAACAACTTCTCCCAGTCAATGCACACACTTTCAGTCACATCCGAGATGGGGAGGTCAAGAGAAGGAAAATTGCCTGGCTTACTTTGGGAAAATGCATCTTTGTGGCTCAGGTGGGATGACAAAAATGCCAGAGAGTGCTTGACTACTGAGTTAAGAGGCAATTGGATTGGTTCAGAGAAAAGAGTCAAAGTTGCTTTCAGAGGAAACAGGTAGAAGCATCCTGACACAGAAGGAATCCCCTTAGATCAATAACTAAAGAATCAGGAGAGAAGGGAGAACCCAGGAAGTAGTTCTTTGGCTCCATGACTGATTTTTAAAATGGATTTAGTTTGTGCTTCAAAGGAACAGAGGGATGAGTTTATGAATTATTTGATAGGGAGATCAGAAGGATTTCTATATTTCTTTTTGATTAATGTTGATTGTGTACAAGTTTCAGAGTTGCTTTGTAGTTAAACAATGAAACAAAACAAAACAAAAAATCATGGGAGTTTTGATCCCAACCCCTTGGATTCTCTGAGCTTCCCAGTCTAACCTGATACTTTATTGTCTAGTAGTACAATACTTGGAAAAAATTACTTCAGAAGACTTATGGAAGATGGTAGATTGAAGATGCAGACTGAAGAATATTTTTTCAGGCTATTTTTACAGTCTGTTTTTGTAGTATTTCCAAGATTTGATTTGTTTTGCTCATTTATATTTATTTATTATAAGGGAGTGTATGGGAACATTGGTGGGGAGATAGTTGATGACTTTTGAAGACTTTTGTAGAATTTTGAAAAAGGAAGATATATGTGAGCTACTCACTAGGTATATGCTCCAAAGGGGCAAAGATAGGGAGGTCCCATTCAAACCAAGTTTCTGGAAATTTCTGGAAATACTTTTTCTAGAGGAGAAAGAGTGGTAGTAAAGAATTGAAAGTAAAATAGGAATCTTTTGATTGGGAATGGCTGAACAAATTGGAGAGCATGACTGTAAAGTAATATTACTGCAGTGTAAGAAATGAAAAAAGATGACAAATTCAGAAGAAAAAAACATGAATAGACTGCAGAGTAAAGTTGGCAGAATGGAGGAAGACAATTTTATTGTCTACAATATTATTAATAGAAAGAACACTTCAATGAAACTGAATGCTGTGGAATTATAATCACCATGCTTGATCTGAGAGAAGAGATGAGAAAATGACCTTCCTTCCCACATTGAAAAGGTGGGATACTGCTTATGATGTCAGATATGGCTGATGCATTGGTTAGTTTTACTGGGGATGAAAGGATGTACCAGGAGGGAATCATTTTGGTTCCCAAAATGATATAAAACAAAAGGCATCAATTAAAAAAAAAAAAGGGAGTGAGAGAAAAAGAAATCACGAATGAGGATGGTTTTCATTATGGAACAGGCATTTGATTTCAATACCTTTGCTTGCTGGCTGTCCTTTCCCTTTCAACTATCTACCCATTTGGTAGACTTGTCTCAAGGAGTAACTGATTTTTTGTTCAACCATCTATATAACATTTTACCAAAGTAAAGAGACTTTAGAATATTTTGCTGCAAGAAGGGCAGTTTTTTCCAGTGTCTTGTCTTCCAAGATTTCCAATAACTAATGATTCTGGACACAGTTAAATCTTCTATCTGTTAAGAACTTTGTAAACCTGGAGTGAGTATAAGCAAGGAATGTGAAAGGGCAACAATAGCACCACTGGCCACATGACTTCCAGTTTCTGAAATCTGTGTTGTTATTTTGTGAATATTTAGGTAGGAAGGAAGGGTTTGGTCAGGCTGGAGAGGAGAATACAGGAAAGAGGTGGAAGGAGGCTGTTGATTCCCTCCTCCAGGATTGAGATTGGAGGATTAGGAGGAGGTAGACATTTCTGTCACCTCCTGGGATCAAAGGGGAAAGGTGAGTCATTTAGGAAGGTCCTGATCTTGGCCTATCTATACAGCATTACTGCAATTCTGTTTTCTGCAGTAACTGTGGCAGGTCATGGGAACAAGGGCTGGTATTCCCCACAATGGCACTGTCACTCTTACTAAATAAATGTTCTCTGAGAGGTGGAGAGTCGGGGGTGATCTGGAATTTTTCTGGAAGTCTTGCAATTCTCTAGAAAGGCTATTTGTAAGATGAATCACATTAATGAAAACATTATGCTTCACTTTATGTAGTTTTTAGTCCAAAACCTTCAGGAATTTCACAATTGAGAAGATACTTGCCAAATTCCAGGACAAACTGAGTAGTCTCTGGGTACCTGCATTATAGTAAGAAATCTGTAATGGTGTAAACAGTTGAGAAATACAGTCAGGAAAGACACAAAGCTCTCCTTTCATGAGTATAGCGTATTTTTAAGGGGGGAAAAACAACATTATAGGACAAGTTCTTAATAGTCAGCACCACATTTTCCAAATCCATTTATGTCATTAAAAATCCATTTTAAAAAAATGTGTTTTCCAGTTCAAGAGTTTATTCCAAGAGTTATGAAGTAATTTAGGAAAATAATGTACCCATAAAACAATCCCAATTGAAAGAAAAAAAAAGCATTTTAGGAACAGAAAAAGGAAGGAAACCGGCAACTTCTGTCAAAGCATCCCAGCCCTAGATTAGCATTGATGAAGCATTCTTCACTGGGCAGAATGGTTCTGTTAGGCTGAGTAAGGAACGTCCAAATAGCTTCCATTTTCATAATGTTTCCGCCATGATAAAAAGTGATCTCTCAGTTCATTACAGGAAAGAAAAATGAAAGTAGACATGTTGCTTCTCCCTTTTTCTCAGTAGTTAGCCCCTCCCTGCCTCATTACTTTTCTTTCCATGCCTAGTAGCCTAATTGACCTGCTTGATCTTTAAGGATAAATGACAATTGATATCCTTTGCTGTGATTGGTTGACTAATGCTTGCCAAAGGGGAGAGAGAAGCCGGAGGAGGGGGCTCCCTCTCCCCTCTACTTCTCTACCAGCTCTGCCTGGGGGCTGTTTGTAGATTTGTTGAGGTCTCTCTCTCTTTTGGTCCCTTGAAGGGATCAGTAACATTCACAACTGAATTTAGATCTCAGCTCAGGGCAATTGAGAAATGACCTAGATGTGTGTTTTTCCCTTAGGGAAAAAGAGAGGGGGAGGTGGTATGGAGAGGTAATAGGCTTTGGACTCCTACTATTTCAGAGAGAAGTAAAGGGTGAAGTTTATGCTAAATTAATATAGCCCAGAGATTTGTGCTCCCGATAACTGAAAATGACTTTGTATGGATTTCAGATTTACTTATCTATGCACTCGTGGTGTCCCCTGAATAATAGCCTTTAGGTCAGGGACTATTATTTTTGGCTTTGTGTCTCCAATTCCTGAGTGCCTTGCACACAGTAGATATATAATAACTGCTTAAGACTGCAAAAATAGAAATGCATTTTCAGATTTAACCAATAAAAGAAAAATTGTTTTACTTCATCCTACATATTTGTTATTTATTTATTTATTTTTTGCAGGTTTTTAGTTTGCAGGGAGGAGAGTTGGGGCAAAATCAGTTGGAGAATAGTGACAGTGAAGCAAAAAAAAGGAGAGGAAAAGAAAGATTTAAAACCTATATTAGATTGCTTGTCACCTCAGACAGGGAAGGAAGAAGGGAGAAAAAAAATTGGAACTCACATTTTATAAAAATGAATGTTGAAAATTACGAATAATTGGAAAAAATAAAATACTATTAAGTGAGGGGGAAGAAAATATTTACAAAATAGGTAAGCAGGACAATGTTATGTTTAATACATATTTTAAAATCAAGTCATAGTAAGTAAGTAATAATAGTAAGTAATAGTAAGTAAGTAAATCATAAGTAATAGATTTAGAGTTTTATATACAAACTTCTCATTCTGATCTTTGTACATGGAAAGTTATCGTTTGCTGAATATTTTTCTAGTTTATAGTAGTACATATAGTAGTATTGTTAAATGGAATTGTGTTGGAATTTTTCATCCCAGATGATTGGAATTTTAAACTTTCCCAATGTATATACATGCTATGAGTAGAAAATCACTTTGCTCAAATGAAAAAATTCAGTGATTTCTGATTTGAAAAATTTGAAGCATCATCATCATCATTGTGTAGTGATGTAATTATATAGAGACTTAAAATTGAGGAGATGAACTTTTCTAATGAGCACAATAGTTATTGGTCATCTAGAAGAATTAAAATAATTACCTTGGAAAACTGTGCTCTTGTACAAGCAATCCTGCTACTGTTCATTGCCTTGGGACACTCAGCTTTGAGAGGGAATCTTAGAACCTGCTAATTAGCCCCTCCCCCCCCCCCAAAAAAAAGAAGAGAAGGGCAGGGCCAATTGGAATGTTCCTCAGTGTGTTGGCCCAACCAGTTCATACTCTATACCTGTCCATGGATGTTACATTTTTTAAAATTTTACCCACTATGTATGTATTAATGTTGTTGAAAATCACATTAGCTTTTTTTTTTTTTTTTTGATAATCATTTCAATTGGATGACTCAGAACTTAGCTTTAGGTAAAAATCTCCTTTTTTCTTACGCATTTCTAGTTAATCATTTGCCCCTCATACTTGTGTTGGTTTTTGATTTTTTTGAAGCTCAATACAGGACTTTACATGTATTCCTATTTAGTTTAAATTTATTAGATTCATCCATGGTTCAAACGGGTCAAATTCTTTCTGGATCCAAAAGCTGCCATCCAACATATTAGTTATTCCAGCTTTGTATCAAATGCAAATTTGATTAAGCTTGCCTTTTGTCTTTAGCTAAGCTGTTGCTATAAATGCTTAACTGAATGAATCCAAGGACAGAATGCTGTGGCACAATACTGGGTGCCTTCAACCAAGTTAAAATAGGTCTTTTCTTTGAAACAGTAATTAAATCAGTTATAAACCTACTTCATTGGATTAAGCCCTTATTTCCCCATTTTGTGCAGAAGAATAACAGGAGAGATAGTCAAATTTGTAGATACAGAATTAGTGGATCTCAGCAAGACTCTCTTTCTGCCCCTACAAGTCTAGTATATATATATATATATATATATATATATATAAAAGAAAAGAAAAAGAAAAAAGCAAATATGACCAGTTTCTGGATAAGATTCACTTTTAGTGAACCATGTTGACTTTTTCTGATCACTATTTCTTTCTATGCTGATAAATCCATTCGGGCACTTTGCCAGGACTTGATATCAGAGTTATTACTTTTCTACTTCATGTAACCTATTTTTTCCCCACTTAAAAAAAAAATGTACAAGTTTAGACTTTTAGTCCTGCCTGCACTAGTTGAAGTATATGATCTTGAACAGGTCTCTTCATTCTCTGAACCTAAACTTCCTCAACTGGAATGTAATAGGATCAAATAAGATGATATCTGGAGTCTCATTGCCCAAAGCTAGTAAACATGTTATTTTAATTGCCATAAGATTTTTATAATGAGGGAATTATATATGGAATTAGCTAGTTGAAAGAAATAGCTAGGTACTTTGACTCCAAAAATCTGTTGGACAGTTGGAAAGCTGTACCAATAATTAGGTGGTGACACTTTCTGTTAGACTGAAATGAGAGTTAGAGAGTTAGAAGTGGCTTTCTCTAATTTTTATTCATATAGTTGGTAGATCTCATGGCATAGTACTTCAATAATTCTTATTTGACTTCTCTTAGTAGCGCCGGCATTGCTTTACTAACAAGAGTCTACATTTTCATAACACTTAAGAACTTACAAAACACTTTGTTTTGTAATCTCCCAGTAAGGTTAATATTACATGTGTTATTTTTTCCTACTTTGCAGATAAGGAAACTAAGGCAAAGCAATGAGATTTTGCTAAATATTTGCCAGCTAGATGGCTCAATGGGCTGGATCCATCTTCCTGAGTTCCTATCTGGTCTCAGACACTTACTAGCTTATACTATTTTTCAGCCTTTTGACTTTGTTCTTCCAAATGGCTTCCAATTGGTCCATTCTAAATTTTGGGAAATTTGTTGTTTTGCATGCTTTTGTACCTCTTGCATCACACTGTTAATTTCTTTCCCAATCTTTTCTTTCATGGCTGTCACTTCTTTTCCATTTTTCTCAAATGCGTGCATTTCACTTATTTAAAAAATTTTAAACTCGTAAAGAAAAACCCTCTAGCTTCATGTCTTTAAAGAATTCCAAGAATTATGTCTGAGATCTGAACTGCATTACCTCTTCTGGTTCTGGTTTCTGAACCTGTTCCTTTCTCCATATACTGCCCAGGATCTCCCTTCCCTGAAAACACCATTAACAGGAACAGGTTCCTTTCTTACTCTGCTCTGGATCTATGATCTAAACTATGTAATGGGACAAAACTTCCAATTCACATCTGTCCTCATCACAGTGACCTAAAGTTGAATTAAAAGTAATCTGGTATAGTTCTGGGATCTCCTGTTGTCCTGGTACACAGTCTCTCCTGGGCTTCTGGCTAGATCCTTCCCTATTCCCAGTTTCTGCAGTTCCCTATATCTGTTCACCTGATCTAGACAAAGAACTCACTGTGATTTTATTTTCTGGATTTCCCCATTAGGATACACTCTAGTGTATTTTCTAGATCTATTTAGAGGAGTCTGTAGATGGGAACTTACTACATTTCTTCCTATACTTTTATCACCTTGATTACAACCCTTTCTTAAAAAGGTAAGGATGATGGTTGTAGAATTCTATTTATACTGTCATACTTAGTTGGCATTGTCTGATAAAGATCTCAATTCAAATATATACATATTGGATTAGATATTGGATTACTTGCTATCTAGGAGAGGGGATGTGGAGGGAAGGGAGGGAGAAAAATATGGAACACAAGGTTTTGCAAGAATGAATGTTGAAAACTATCTTTGCATGTATTTTGAAAATAAAAAGCTATTATCAAAAGAAAAAATAAAATATATAGGAAATGGAGTCAAATTTAGAAGTCATTTATTTTCCTATTATTAGATGGTCAAAGAATATGACTAGGCAGTTTTCAGAGGAAGAAATTCAATCAATACCTTTTTAAAAAATGCTATGTCACAAACCCAAAGACTCCAGCTTTGGGGATAAGAATTCACTATTTGATAAAAAACTGCTGGGAAAACTGGAAACTAGTATGGCATAACTAGGCATTGACCCACACTTAACATCGTATACCAAAATAAGGTCAAAATGGGTTCATGATCTAGGCATAAAGAATGATATTATAAATAAATTAAAAGAACATAGGATAGTTTAACTCTCAGACCTGTGGAAAAGGAAGGAATTTGTGACCAAAGAACTAGAGATCATTATTGATCACAAAATAGATCATTTTGATTGTATTAAGTTGAAATATTTTTGTAAAAACAAAACTGATGCAGACAAGATTAGAAGGAAATCAATAAACTGGGAAAACATTTTTTTTTTTTTTTACATTAAAAGGTTCTGATAAAGGCCTCATTTCCAAAATATATATCATATATATGTGTGTGTATGTGTGTGTGTGTGTGTGTGTGTGTGTGTAGAGAATTGACTCAAATTTATAAGAAATCAAATCATTCTCTAAATGATAAATTGTCGGGCAATTTTCAGATGAAGAAATGGAAACTATTTCTAGTCTTATGAAAATATGCTCCAAATCATTATTGATCAGAGAAATGCAAATTAAGATAACTCTGAGATATCACTACATACCTCTCAGATTGGCTAAGATGACAGGAAAAGATAATGAAGAATGTTGGAGGGGATGTGGGAAAACTGGGACACTGGTACATTGTTGGTGGAACTGTGAATGCATCCAGCCATTCTGGAGAGCAGTTTGGAACTATGCTCAAAAAGTTATCAAACTGTGCCTTTGACCCAGCAGTGTTTCTACTGGGCTTATTTCCCAAAGAGATCTTAAAGGAGGGAAAGGGACTCACATGTGCAAAAATGTTTGTGGCAGCTCTTTTTGTAGTGACTAGAAACTAGAAACTGAATGGATGCCCATCAATTGGAGAACGGCTGAATAAATTGTGATATATGAATGTTATGGAATATTATTGTTCTGTAAGAAATGACCAGCAGGATGAATACAGAGAGGCCTGGAGAGATTTACATGAACTGATGCTGAGTGAAAATGAGCAGAACTACAAGATCATTGTACATGACAACAACAAGACTATACGATGATCAATTCTGATAGACAGGACTCTCTTCAACAATGAATTGATTCAGACTAGTTCTAATTTTTCAGCAATGAAGAGAGACATCTGCACCCAGAGAGAGGACTGTGGGAACTGAGTGTAGACCACAACATAGCATTTTCATTCTTTCTATTGCTGTTTGCTTGCATTTTTATTTTCCTTCTCAGGTTTTTAATTTATTTTTTCTTTCTAGATCAGATATTTCTTGTGCAGCAAGATAACTGTATGGATATGTATACATATGTTGGATTTAATATATATTTTAACATGTATTGGACTACCTGCCATCTAGGGAAGGGAATGGGGGAAGGAGGGGAAAATTTGATACAGAAGGTTTTGCAAGGGTCAGTGTTGAAAAATTACCCATGCATATGTTTTGTAAATAAAAAGCTATTTTAAAAAGATCTGATAATAATTTAATTACAAGGAAAAAAAATGCTGTCACAATAATTAGAAAAATGCAAATTAGTACTCTAAGATACCACCTCACATCCATTAATTTGGGAAAACTGACCAAAAAAGTTGGAAAATGACAAATGTTGGTGGGTTTGTGGGAAGCTAGGTACATTAATATATTATTAATAGAGTTATGAGCTTGATTCAGTCATTCTGTAAAGGAATTTGGAACTATGCCTAACAAGCTATTAAACTATGTATAACCTTTGACCAGTCTAAACTACAATTAGTT